>NW_021833259.1:40000-50000 GCF_006345805.1 Octopus sinensis
TTGTTAACCGAACCCTTCGTTTATCTAACAAATATTCGACACACTCGACATACTGTCATGAATCCTATTGGATATAACGTGACGGTCACAACATCTCAGCCTTCTTACACACAGCATCCGTGCTTGCCCTGACTATATTTGCTCTCTTTACTCTCACTTTTATGTGTGTTGTATTCGTTTCGCATGAAATGTCTTCAGCTTCTAGGATCCATCCTTTCTTCGGTTCTGGTATGTTTACGTAGATGAGTGAAAGAAATCGTCGTATTTGATGTTCTCTGCTGCTGAAATGAGGCAATTTTTCTGGTTGATTTCCTTTCTTATTCTTGTATATCAGTGTTTAGTGTATGACGTGTATGTTGTGTGCATCGAGTTTCATTTTGCATCTTATTTTGAAGAGAGGTGGGAATTTTGTGATATAGATTTAGGTTGGCAGGACCAATACTCATTTATACTGTCTTTTGAGGGATTGATCGCGTAAATTCCACATTCTCAGAAAGCTTAAATTGAACATTTTGTGATATTTCTAAAGTAGACGATAAATAGGTTTTATAAGATATGGGTTTGGAATGGATCGGAAAGCTTTCCTGATTAATAACGGCAAATAGAATGGATTGTGTGGAAGTATCTGGTTGTTGTTGAAAGAATCAGTTAAGTTCTGTGCTATGCAATGTAGCGGTTCATGGCTCCTTGTCAGAATCCGAGCTGTAATTTGAAAACCAAGATGTCGGAGATAGTAGCGTCGAGTATTAGAAATTCTAAGGCTGTGCATGAAAGCTGATATAATTCTATGGTGGTACTTTATTTGGGGTTTGTTGAATCATGAGACAGAAGACAAAATACTGTTAAACAAAATAACATTTTATTTCAACGATAAGTTTGATAAACTGAAATCTTACAAAATGTTTTCTAGAATCATTTCGACAGATTTAGATTTTTCTTGTTTTTGAGGATATTTCTGGCATTCTACGTCGCCTCTTTTGTATTGTTTGAATATCGTCTGTAAACTAGTACAACAGTTTATTGTAACGATAGACATACTTTAAAGTAAATATTAGGTAAAACAATTAAAATTTTATATTATTTCTTTTAATTCACAGACATATTTTCATATGGAACCGAATTTAATTTCTATTCAATATTTACTGCACACAACGCAGGTTAATTCTTGACCATTGACATACGGTGGACATGGCAATGAACCACAAGCAGCCTGAACGAAATATAAAACAGCTCCATTTTCGTCTCTGTAACCTGCTGGATCAGCTTCTGGTGCATAGTCCACACACACATATTCTAGTCTGCCCTTTTCTTCGTGATTACTGGACATCAAATATCCTGAATACTCAGCTGTCCAACCATCGTAACACTTTGTCCTGGCTGGTAACATCATAACAACAGCAGGTTGTCGTGTCAAACAGACAGCGCACGGAACGTTGTGATCATTAATTGATTTAGCGTTAGCAAAAGAAAAGAGTTTATTAGTTGGGTATAACTGTAGTTGATATTCACTGCCATAAATCCAACCCGCATTTTCCCCTTTTGCAGTATAATTGGCCCAAATGGGGTCGTTGGGTAGGCATAAGAGATTATTTCCGCCACCTGTCTTGTCAAAATTTTGTCCACCAGCCACACCTTGAATTAGTAAGAATAAATCAAGTAAAAAAGATATTAGGCAAAATTATATATGAAATAACGGAAACATTCATTACAGTTTGACCCTTAAAAGGAGTCATGTTTAGTCACGTGTGAACGAATTGTGGTGTATATATGTTAGTGTTTATACGAGTGTAAGCTGTGTGTTGCTGTATGGGAGTGCGCATGTGTTCGCAGCTGTGCTTTTCTCTTCTCTTTATATATATATTTGTGTGTGTGTGTGTGAGTGTGTGTTTACGAGTCAGTATTTGTGGTTGTGATGTGTATTGCATGGGATAGATGTTTGTGTGTGGATGTCAATAAACGGAGAAAGGAAAGGGATTTTGTGACGCATGTGGTCGTGATTTCCCGAAATGGAAAAGATGTCGTTCACGTTTGAACGGGAAAATTGTTGGTGATGGGAATTGCATGTGGTTTGAGTAGAACAATACGAGAGACGGTGAGATGCAGAGAACTGGTGGGTAAGAGGGGATGAAATACTGTTTAGCCGACCATACGGGTGTGTCTGGCTATATCCATCGGTTTGTCTCGGACGAGTCAGCCCTACCACGAGACGGGCCTACCACATACTATAATATTATGATCACAGAGATTTTATTTCTTGCAAAGCATGAACTGAGGTGGAGTGAATTTTGAAGCTCATTGATGGCGTAGTGCTTAAGAAGAATGGACAGCGGAGTGGGCGACCGATAAACGATATGTGTAGGGTTTATAGAGAGCAGATTCACAAAGGATGCGAGATTGGTTGGAGAAGATGTGGGAAGCAATAGCTTTGAATTGGATGTGCCGGCGATACCTTACAAAGATATACTGGACAATTAATGAGGGGAGGTGGTGCATGAAAAGAGAGAGGTTTGAGGAATAGGGCGATATCGGTAAGGCGGAGAAGATTAGAAGTGCAATATGTACTCATTTGGGTTCCCTCAGTGGTACTTGGTCCTTCCATATTTGGCATAATACATACGGCCCTTAGTTAGCTTTGTCCATTAGTTACAGTGTATGGTTTGTCCAGTCCACATTGTACATTCTGCGTTCATTTGATTAACCCTATACATTCGTTCATCAATTGATTGTAGTCTATAACTACAATCAATAGACACTCTAGTTAATGATAGTCAAGTGGCCACTTTTCAGTTCTGGTCACTCACGTATAATACCACCATCCGTATCCAGTACACTTGATCACCAGTTAGCAGCCTCGGTATTTGATATCTACACTCCATACAAGTCAGCCAGGAGTCCTTGATCGCTGTACTGGATTCCAGTCTAGTCCCTATCTATAATTATACGTAGAGATATCTATATTCTGAGGTTAGACAACATCATTTTCACCTGGTCCGAAGTAGAAAACATTTAAATTCTGATTTGACCAAATACCTACAAAGAAGTAAGCAGTCTTGTGCAGTCTCAACAGGGTCTATAGGTATCGTTTGAAACGTGATATATCACATGATTTGCTTGAGTGTGCGTGCGTGCGTGTCCGTGTGAGAAACGGAAAGAGAGGGGGCGACAGAAAGAGAAAATGAGAGGAATAAAAAGAGAAGAAGAGAAAGATAAAGAGAGAAAGAGTGAACAGAAGTATAGTTTATACTAACCGTCATATACAAGGTTTGGATAAGGAGGACAACTTGTTCTGCCCCACCGGGTATACAATGATCCGAGACCGGGTTCTGAAAATTTAAAATGAAATAATTTAGTTTAAAAGAAAGAATTCTTGAATCCTATACAAAGGAAGTTGTTGGCTTGGAAGGAATTGATAGAGAGGAGATACATTTAGAATTTAAGAGAGAAAGAATGAGTGAATGAATGAAAATCAGAATGAAAGAAGTAAATGATTCGCTAAGAATAAATTTTAAACGAAGAAAATTAGTCATTTGTCTATTGAGCCTGTTGTTGACGTTGATGTCAACGAATTGAGAGATTAATCTCAGAATATCAGAATGTGTATTTGTCTCCCTTAAAAACGGATGTTTGTTTTGTAGTTGAACTTGGATGTGAGTATATATATATATATATATATATATCTTTACTCTTTTTTTCTTTTACTCTTTTATTTGTTTCAGTCATTTGACTGCGGCCATGCTGGAGCACCGCCTTTAGTCGAGCAAATCGACCCCGGGACTTATTCTTTGTAAGCCCAGTACTTATTCTATCGGTCTCTTTTGCCGAACCGCTAAGTGACGGGGACGTTAACACACCAGCATCAGTTGTCAAGCAATGCTAGGGGGACAAACACAGACACACAAACACACACACATACATATACATATATATACATATTAATACGACATGCTTCTTTCAGTTTCCGTCTACCAAATCCACTCACAAGGCATTGGTCGGCCCGGGGCTATAGTAGAAGACACTTGCCCAAGGTGCCACGCAGTGGGACTGAACCCGGAACCATGTGGTTGGTTAGCAAGCTACTTACCACACAGCCACTCCTGCGCCTATATATTTATATATATATATATATATATATATATATATATATATATATATATATATATATATATATATATATATATATATAATATATATATATATATATATATATATAATATATATATATATATACATATATATGTACATTTATATATATTTGTGACAATAAAAATGATTAAGTTCTTTTATAGATATGGTGGCAATATTATGAATTCTTGGCATCTGATTGGCCAATTACGAATATCAGCTTGGTGTTTGGCGCGAAGAGAGTCCGTTTCCTTCCAGAAGACTAGTATGGCCACCCCATTAAGGTGTGTGACGCCATTCCACCCAATCAATACTTCTTGCGGTTATCAGCGCCAAAGTGTGCACGGAAGTCTCCTTGTAAGACAAATGACTTTACCCCAAATATATCCAAAGCTGCAGTGACTTTGTTAAGGAAGCATTTGTATTTGGCCTCGCTATTGGGTGCATTTACTTCCAGCAGCTACACCACTCCTTCATTCTGCTTGAGCTTCAGGAGGTATCCCTTAATACGTAGTGGGATTCACTCCATAATCCAGTCCGAAAGCCAGGGATCGTGAGCATCCCACTTCCGCCTGTGCTGACATATTTGGCCCCACACCTGCACGGTGGAGTTTCCAACCTACTTCCAAGTGTACGCCTCCGAAATAATGAAGATTTCTTGAGAAGACATCGATTATATATAACAGGTTGCGTTTTGTATCGTCCGGTTTTGACAGTCTAATTCTCAATTATGAACGGTTGATCCCTTCTGTACCTGCTTCGGGGTTTGGAAGACGCATATTTTGTATTCCATCCCAATGCATCTCAGATTGAGTTGGGTGGAGACTGCAATATATTTCCCGAATGGACTCCTCCACTCAAGATCCAGACGCAACGGCGTTTATCCCACTCGATGGATGATGCGATATGGCTATTCCTTTGAGCCCGTAGCGAACTGTAAGTATATGCATCAAAATGCGAATTCAAATACAAATCCTTCCTAAGCAAATTCACTTCAGCTTTAGATATATTTGAGGTAAAGTCATTTGTCCTGCAATGAGACTTCAGTGCACACCTTGGCACTGATAACCGCGAGAAGGATTGATTGGAAGGAATGTCGTTAGTGAACTTAATGGAGAGGTCATAGTAGCCTTCTGTGCAGGACACACACTCTCCTCTCTATCGTATAGATATTATTTTAAGACTGGGATATTTAAACGGGTGCCCGGTATAGAAATACTTAGTGACAGAGATTTTTGATAGATTTCGGTCATCTTTCACTCTTTGCTGAACGTTTGGGTAAAAGGAAGGGGTGGAGTTGTCAACTCGCACTACCTAAATGTCTAAAAACTGAAAATTCCTAATCTGCCGAACACTGGAAATTGGTTAGTCCAGTGCGACCTACAGTGCGACCTACAGTGCGACCTACAGTGTGACCTACAGTTGGAAGCCTTGGTGGATGCTGGGATCAGAAACCAAAATGTGGAGACTTTTGCATCCAAATTGAGAGTGACCTGCCTGAATGAAGTTGGACATCGAAATGGATTCGTGATTGTATTATTTTTTTCGGCAGGTTCTTCTTCGGTTGAACGCTTATTTGTGCTAAATTCACTTAAAAGTGATAAAGCTGCTGGTTAAAAGTACGTTCGGCTTGATATTTTAGAAGCCTTAAATACAGATTGTATTCTCTGAGTGATCCATGTATGCTAGGCGGATGGGACCTCTGGAAAAAACATCAAAGTAATGGTAATATGGGGTGACAATCACAATTTTTTCAAACAGAGACCAAAGAGTGTGTTCTAGTTATAGAAAAGTCTACACTAGATTTCAGGAAAAGATATGTAGGGAAATTGTCGTGCCCAAGAATACTGTCCTGGACGCAGTACCGCCGACCAGATAGTCGTTCAAAGATAGATCTTCCAGCAAACGTTGAAGCATTTCCAAGAGGAATACGCTGTAAACCACGGAAAGGCAGACGATCACGTGCCCTGGGATATGTTGCGGATGGTTAACCAGGAAGGTGAGTTTAATGGGCAAAGACTGGTTGCCATAAAGTACTTATATGGATGTTCAAATGATAGTATTTATGTAAAAGTCGAAAGTTTTCAACGTGAAGGTTTCACTTAGTTGAAGTGTGCATTGTTAGTGCACCTTCTCACATTCTTTTTTGTGATCTGGTTGAATATGCGCAGCCATAGTGGTAGAGGTATCCCAATTAATCTCTACGTGATCGGTGGAGTGTGATTTGTAGACGACATGCTGCTACCTGATTCGTCTGATGGTCACCAACAACGTGCACTGAATTGGTTGGCTGCCGAGTACCCCAAGGCAGGATTGACAAATACGCACTGCGTAGGAAAGTGGAACATCATCATTTCGGGTCTCTATTCACGAATGATTGGAAGCACAAGAGTGGACAGAATGCTTAATTGTAGATATAAACGCAGTGAAGTGCCAGCTCGGGCATTTGATTCTCAGATAAAGAGGGCATTCCATGCTTTTCGCATGCAATCCGGCGGGGCTCGCTCTGCGCACACTAATTATTTTACAGTGAACGTACCGGCCGCCTCGGACACTCGGCGAAGAGCACCCTCGGGGGCGACGTCCGGGCAGAAACAGTTCTCGACGTAGAACGGCATATGTACTCATACATACAATAAATATCATAGTATATTAGAGTAACAATTTATTTAGGAAATTATTGTAAAGTAGAACATATTTCGAAATAAATTCAGGCAAGTGTCTTAGTATATATTATTGTGGACATATGGATAGTAATGTGGAATTAATTCAAAGTTGGTGGAATTATAAATCATTAGTTAATGTTTCACGGGTAAAATAGTTTAGCTATAAAATTAGTTCTTACTTGGTGTGTCATCTGGTTTATCGTCGAGAGATTTCTTGGAGATGAAACGGTTCTGTGAAAAAATAGAAATAGCATCATATACATAGAACTTCAGGGTATTTATTATCGTTTAAAACTTAAAACAATGCAATAGATGACAATATATTTGGACAGGTATCATTGCCAACACTACCATCTCAACCCCTAAGGAATCTTTTAGAAGGCGCTTCAATCCCGTCAAACGAATTCTTGAACATTATCAGAGAATACAACTCTGCATTTCAAATGACGTCGTTTGATGAATCTAAGAAGATAGATAAACATGAATTTACGCCGACGTCAAAGTTCAAGGGCAAGCCTATCCCATCATTGGTTCCCTAGTACCTGCGAATGAACAACCACAGTTCCGCCAAATTTGCTCTATGTGTGATGTGGGACAAGAAACCCGACGTGAGGTGTCAAAATTTCCGATGATGAGTCGTGTTAGACACAG
This sequence comes from Octopus sinensis, assembly GCF_006345805.1. NCBI lineage: Eukaryota > Metazoa > Mollusca > Cephalopoda > Octopoda > Octopodidae > Octopus > Octopus sinensis. The sequence goes on from NW_021833259.1 coordinate 47,440, forward strand.
CGCACACTGCTGCAAAAGTGAGTATATCCACTGACAGCATTTCGGTGCGTTCAAAAATCACAGAAACCCCAGCTCCAATTTTGCATGACAGGTTAGGGCCTGAAACACTCCAAACGGACGCATAGCATGTTGCTTAGTCGAATTAGCCCAGCATTTACTCTACAAATGTTTTGTTGTCAATGTTGCACTTTCCCATATCACCTGTTTCAAAATGACTGGAATATATTATATACGAACTTTGCCATTTCAATCCCCAGCAATGCCGGGTATGTCTTCTAGTACACAGACACACACACAAACATACACACACATATACACACACAAATATATCTACATATATATATAAACACATATCTCCGTGATCATCGTGATCGACCAGGCTATCAGTTGTTGCTACACATCACTGGTCACAATGCGCTTCGCATTGTTTTAGCCTCCAAATGACGCCACCCCACTGGCAAAGCGAGCAGGCCAACAGAAGAAAGTGAGCCTCGTGTTTTTGCTCAATAAACACTCACAACGCCCAGTCTTGGAATCGAAACAACGATCTTACAACCGTGAGTCTGCTGCCCTAACCACTGGGCCACTGCGCCTCCACACACACACACAGACACATATATACATATCAATAGCCCAGCATTTACTCTACAAATGTTTCGTTGTCAATGTCACATCCCCATATCACCTGTTTCAAAATAACTGGAATATATTATATAACAACTTCGCCATTTTAATCCCCAGAAATGTCGGTTATGACTGCTAGTACACACACACACACACACACACACACACACACACTGACACACACATATACACACACACTGACACATACATACACACACACAAACATCTATATATATATATATATCAAGTGCAAACAAGGGAGTCAGAGAAAGGCAGAATGCCACTTAAATCTGAACACTACTATAGAAATATTCTTTTAAAAAAACTTTTCTTCTAAGTTTTCTAAATTTAATTATTTAATCGTTACAGTTGAAAAGGTCTCAAAATGACCGAAACCGGTACTGAAATGTTCACTATAAAATTATTTTAGCATTTTCTATTTTTGACTTGTTTTTTCATATATATATATATATATATATAAATCTGTGTGATCAAAGTGACCGACCAGGCAATCAGTTGTTGCTACACATCGCTGGTCACAATGCGCTTCGCATTGTTTTGGCTTTTAAATGACGCCACCCCGTTGGCTAAGCGAGCAGGCCAACAGAAGAAAGGGAGAAAGTTGTGGCGAAAGAGTACAGCAGGGATCACCACCACCTCCTGCCGGAGTAGGTTGAGCTTTAGGGGTTTTTGCTCAATAAACACACAATGCCTAGTCTGGGAATCGAAACCGCGATCCTACAACCGTGAGTCCGCTGCCGTAACCACACACACACATACACAGACACACACACACATGCATTAATATATACGTATGCACGTATACTTAAGCATACACACCATAAATATCACAAATATACGTATCTACTTATACGCATACACACACACAAACGCACACATATATGTGAGTGGACATACACTGTATAGTGTGATTGTTCGTGTAAAATTGAGCACGTGTGTCTGTGTGCGTGCGTATGTGTGTGTGTTTGTGTTTATTTGTGCGTGTGTTTGTCCGTGTGTCTGTGTGTATGTATTTACATTCGTTCTTACATATTGTCATATATAAAAACCAACGTGAATTACAGTCAAACATTACGAAATTCACCGATCTACATTGGCACTCGCACGTTTTATTTTCAGTTGGAAAGAAAAGATTCAAAAAAACTCGCCTCACTTCCGTTCCTGATGGAGAGAAATAGATAAATGTGTGTAAATATGTACGTATTCCTATGTGTGCGTGTGTGTGTATGTTTGTATGTGTCCGTTTCTGTGCGTGTGTGCAAGTGTACATCTAGATATAATACTTAACACTAATATTAATAGGGCTAAACGTTGCAGCGACAGGGCATGGCCATGCTAGAACTCCACCATTAGATTTTTTTCATTACGCACTTATTTCCCTCTCCAGGATTATGTCTGGTGAAAGAGCGAGCGGACAGGAGTACAATTCCACCCTTCTTTGTGTTTCCTTGGGATGTGTGTATATGTATGTATACATATATACATATATATACATATACATATACATATATATATATATATATATATATATATATATATATATATATAAATAGTTAGATAGATAGATAGATAGATAGATAGATAGATAGATAGATATGTAGATAAATAGATTGATAGATAGATATGTATGTACATACATACGTAACTATATATGTGTGTATGTATATATGATATGTATATATATATATATAGATGTATGTGTGTGTGTGTGTGTGTGTATAGCACACATAGTGTGTATGTATCTATGTTTTATATATGTGTCTGTTATTGTCGCACCACTATCGATTCTCAACTGATGTCGGTGTGTTTACGTCCCCGTTACAAAGCGGTTCGGCTAGATATACCGATAGAATGAGCAATAGGCTTACAAAGAATAATTCCTGAAGTCGATTTGTCCTACTAAACGCAGTGCTCTA
>NW_021833259.1:55000-62500 GCF_006345805.1 Octopus sinensis
TGAACGAAATATAAAACAGCTCCATTTTCGTCTCTGTAACCTGCTGGATCAGCTTCTGGTGCATAGTCCACACACACATATTCTAGTCTGCCTTTTTCTTCGTGATTACTGGACATCAAATATCCTGAATACTCAGCTGTCCAACCAGCGTAACACTCATTCCTGGCTGGTAACATCATAACAACAGCAGGTTGTCGTGTCAAACAGACAGCGCACGGAACGTTGTGATCATGAAGTGATTTAGCGTTAGCAAAAGAAAAAATAGTATTGGTGTCGTATGACTGTAGTTGATATTCACTGCCATAAATCCAACCCGCATTTTCCCCTTTTGCAGTATAATTGGCCCAATGGGGTCGTTGGGTAGGCATAAGAGATTATTTCCGCCACCTGTCTTGTCAAAATTTTGTCCACCAGCCACACCTAGAATTGGTAAGAATAAATCAAGTAAAAAAGATATTAGGCAAAATTATATATGAAATAACGGAAACATTCATTACAGTTTCACCCTTAAAAGGAGTCATGTTTAGTCACGTGTGAACGAATTGTGGTGTATATATGTTAGTGCTTATGTGAGTGTAAGCTGTGTGTTGCTGAGTGAGAGTGCGCATGTGTTCGCAGCTGTGCTTTTCTCTTGTCTTTATATATATTTTTGTGTGTGTGTGTGTGTGTGTGTGTATGGACGGTTAAGTAATCGTGGTTGTGATGTGTATTGCATGGGGTAGATGTTCGTGTGTGGATGTCAATAAACGGAGAAAGGAAAGGGATTTTGTAACGCATGTGGTCGTGATTTCCCGAAATGGAAAAGTTGTCGTTCCCGTTTGAACGGGAAAATTGTTGGTGATGGGAATTGCATGTGGTTTGAGTAGAACAATACGAGAGACGGCGAGATGCAGAGAACTGGTGGGTAAGAGGGGATGAAATACTGTTTAGCCGACCATACGGGTGTGGCTGGCTATATCCATCGGTTTGTCTGGGACGAGTCAGCCCTACCACGAGACGGGCCTACCACATACTATAATATTATGATCACACAGATTTTATTTCATGCAAAGCATGAACTGAGGTTGGGTGAATTTTGAAGCTCATTGATGGCGTAGTGCTTAAGAAGAATGGACAGCGGAGAGGCGACCAATAAAGGATATGTGTAGGGCTTATAGAGTGCAGATTCACAAAGGATATGAGGTGGTTGGAGAAGATGTGGGAAGAAGTAGCTTTGAATTGGATGTGCCGGTGTTACCTTACAAAGATACACTGGAGAATTAATGAGGCGAGGTGTTGCATGAAAAGAGATAGGTTTGAGGGATAGGACGATTTTGGTGAGGTGGAGAAGAATAGTAGTGCAATATGTACTCACTTGTGTTCTCTCAGTGGTACTTCATCCTCCACATTTTGCATAATACATACGACCCTAAGTTAGCTTTATCCATTAATTACAGTGTGTGGCCTGTCCAGTCCACATTGTACATTCTGCGTTCATTTCATAACCACAAACATTCATTCATCAATGCTAAGAGACCTTGTTCAATGTAGTCTATAACTACAATCAATAGACACTCTAGTTAATGATAGTCAAGTGGCCACATTTAAGCTCTGGTCACTCACGTACAATACCACCAGCCGTAGCCAGTACACTTGATCACCAGTTAGCAGACTCGGTATTTGATATCTACACTCCATACAATTCAGCCAAGTGTCCTTGATCGCTATACTGGATTCCAGTGTAGTCCCTATCTATAATTTGACGTAGAGATATCTATATTCTGAGGTTAGACAACATCCTTTTCACCTGGTCCATATTAAACCACATTTGAATTCTGATTTGACCAAATACCTACAAAGGAGTAAGCAATCTTGTGCAGTCTCTGTAGGGTCTATAGGTATCGTTACAAACGTGATATATCACATGATTTGCTTGAGTGTGCGTGCGTGCGTGTGCGTGCGTGCGTGTGCGTGTGAGAAGCGGGAAGAGAGGGGGCGACACAAAGAGAAAATGAGAGGAATAAAAAGAGAAGAAGAGAAAGACAAAATGAGAAAGAGTGAACAGAAGTATAGTTTATACTAACCGTCATATACAAGGTTTGAATAAGGAGGACAACTTGTTCTGCCCCACCGGGTATACAATGATCCGGGACCGGGTTCTGTGAAATTAAAATGAAATAATTTAGTTTAAAATAAAGAATTCTTGAATCCTATACAAAGGAAGTTGTTGGCTTGGAAGGAATTGATAGAGAGGAGAGAAATTTAGAATTTAAGAGAAAAAGAATGAGTGAATGAATAAAAATCAGAATGAAAGAAGTAAATGATTCGCTAAGAATAAATTTTAAACGAACAAAATTAGTCGTTTGTCTATTGAGCCTGTTGTTGACGTTGATGTCAACGAATTGAGAGATTAATCTCAGAATATCAGAATGTGTATTGGCTCCCTTATGAACGGATGTTTGTTTTGTAGTTGAACTTGGATGTGAGTATATATATATATATATATATATGTATATATTTACACTTTTTTCTTTTACTCTTTTATTTGTTTCAGTCATTTGACTGCGGCCATGCTGGAGCACCGCCTTAGTCGAGCAAATCGACCCCGGGACTTATTCTTTGTAAGCCCAGTACTTATTCTATCGGTCTCTTTTGCCGAACCGCTAAGTGACGGGGACGTAAACACACCATCATCGGTTGTCAAGCAATGCTAGGGGGACAAACACAGACACACAAACATACACACATACATATACATATATATACATATATACGACAGGCTTCTTTCAGTTTCCGTCTACCAAATCCACTCACAAGGCATTGGTCGGCCCGGGGCTATAGTAAAAACACTTGCCCAAGGTGCCACGCAGTGGGACTGAACCCGGAACCATGTGGTTGGTTAGCAAGCTACTTACCACACAGCCACTCCTGCGCCTATATATATATACATATATATATATATATATATATATATATATATAATATAAATAAATATATATATATATATATAATATATATATATATATATATATATATATATATATATATACATATATATATACATTTATATATATTTGTGACAATAAAAATGATGAAGTTCTTTTATAGATATGTTGGCAATATTATGAATTCTTGGCACCTGATTGGCCATTTACGAATATCAGCTTGGTGTTTGGCGCGAAGAGAGTCCGCTTCCTTCCAGAAGACTAGTATGGCCACCCCAATTATGTGTGTGGGGCGATTCCACCCAATCAATACTTCTTGCGGTTATCAGCGCCAAAGTGTGCACGGAAGTCTCCTTGTAAGACAAATGACTTTACCCCAAATATATCCAAAGCTGCAATGACTTTGTTAAGGAAGCATTTGTATTTGCCCTCGCTATTGGGTGCATTTACTTCCAGCAGCTACACCACTCCTTCATTCTGCTTGAGCTTCAGGAGGTATCCCTTAATACGCAGTGGGATTCACTTCATAATCCAATCCGAAAGCCAGGGATTGTGAGCATCCCACTTCCGCCTGTGCTGACATAGTTGGCACAAAACCTGCACGGTAGAGTTTCCAACCTACTTCCAAGTGTACGCCTCCGAAATAATGAAGATTTCTTGAGGAGACACCGATTATATATAACAGGCAGCGTTTTGTATCGTCCGGTTTTGACAGTCTAATTCTCAATTATGAACGGTTGATCCCTTCTGGACCTGCTACGTGGTTTGGAAGACGCATATTTTGTATTCCATCCCAATGCATCTCAGATTGAGTTTGGTGGAGACTGCAATATATTTTCCGAATCGTCTCCTCCACTCAAGATCCGGACGCAACTGCTTTTATCCCACTCGATGGATGATGCGGTATGGCTATTCCTTCGAGCCCTTAGCGTACTGTACGTATATGCAGCAAAATGCGAATTCAAATACAAATCCTTCCTAAACAAATTCACCTCAGCTTTAGATATATTTGTGGTAAAGTCATTTGTCCTGCAAGGAGACTTCAGTGCACACCTTGGCACTGGTAACCGCGAGAAGGATTGATTGGAAGGAATGTCGTCAGTGAACTTAATGGAGAGGTCATAGTAGACTTCTGTGCAGGACACACACTCTCCTCTCTATGGTATAGATATTATTTGAAGACAGGGATATTTATAAGGGTGTCTGGTATAGAAATACTTGGTGACAGAGGTTTCTGATAGATTTCGGTCATCTTTCACTCTTTGCTGAACGTTCGGGTAAAAGGAGGGGTGAAGTTGTCAACTCGTCACTACCTAAATGTCTAAAAACCTGAAAATTCCTACAGTCTGCCGAACACTGGAAATTGGTAAGTCTAGTGCGACCTACAGAATACAATCGGAAGCCGCAGTGGATGCTGGGATCAGAAACGAAAATGTGGAGACTTTTGCATCCAAATTGAGAGTGACCCGCCTGTTTGAAGTTGGACCTCGAAATGGGTTCGTGATTGTATTATTTTTCGGCAGGTTCTTCTTCGGTTGAACGCTTATTTGAGCTAAATTCACTTAAAAGTGGTAAAACTGCTGGTGAAATGTACGTCCGGCTTGATATTTTAGAAACCTTAAATACAGATGTTATTCTCTGAGTGACCCATGTCAGCTAGGTGGATTGGACCTCTGGAAAAATCACCAAGGCAATGGTAATATGGGGAGATAATCACAATTTATTTCAAACAGAGACCAAAGAGTGTGTTCTAATTATCAAAAAGTCTACACTAGATGTAAGGAAATGATACGTAGGGAAATTGTCGTGCCCAAGATTACTGTCCTGGACGCAGTACACCCGACCAGAGATTCGTTCAAAACAGATCTGTAAACCACGAAAAAGCACACGTTCACGTACCCTGGGGCATGTTGCGTATGGTTTACCAGAAAGGTGAGTTCAATGGGAAAATACTGGTTGCCATAAAGTACTTATATGGATGTTCAAATGTTTGTATTTATGTAAAAGTCGAAAGTTTTCAACGTGAAGGTTTCACTTAGTTGAAGTGTGCATTGTTAGTGCCCCTTCTCACATTCTTTTTTGTGACCTGGTTGAATATGCGCAGCCATTGAGGTAGAGGTATCCCAATTCATCTCTACGTGATCGGTCGACTTTTATTTGTAGACGACATGCTGCTACCTGATTCGTCTGATGGTCACCAACAACGTGCACTGAATTGGTTGGCTGCCGAGTACCCAAAGGCAGAATTGTCAAATACGCACTGTGTAGGGAAGTGGAACATCATTATTTCGGGTCTCTATTCACGAACGATTGGAAGCACAAGAGTGGACAGAATGCTGAATTGTAGATATAAACGCAGTGAAGCGCCAGCTCGGGCATTTGATTCTCAGATGAAGAGGGCTTGGTAGAATTCTCGACGTATCGTTTCATATATACTCATATACACACAAGAAATGGCATAGTATATTAAAGTAACATTATATTTAAGAAATTATTGCAAAGTAGAATATATTTTGAAATAAATTCAGGCAAGTGTCTTAGTATATGCTATGGTGGACATATGGATAGTATTGTGGCACTAATTCAAAGTTGGTGAAATTATAAATCATTAGTTAATGAGTCACGGGTAAAAGACTTCAGCAATAAAATTAGTTCTTACTTGGTGTGTCATCAGGTTTATCGTCGAGAGATTTCTTGGAGATGAAACGGTTCTGTGAAAAAATAGAAATAGCATCATATATATAGAATTTCAGAGTATTTATTATCGTTTAGAACTTAAAACAATGCAATAGATGACAACATATTCGGACAGGTATCATTGACAACACTACCATCTCAACCCCTTAGGAATCTTCTAGAAGGCGCTTCAATCCAGTCAAACGATTTTCTGAACGATATCAGACAATACAACTTTGCATTTCAAATGACATCTTTTGGTGAATCTAAGAAGATAGATAAACTGGAATTTACGCCGACGTCAAAGTTCAAGGGCAAGTCTATCCCCTCAATGGTTCCCTGGTACCCGCGAATGAACAACCACAATTCCTCCGAATTTACTCTATAAGTGATGTAGGACAACAAACCTGACATGAGGTGTCAAAATTTCCGATGATGGGTCGGGTTACACACAGCGCACACTGCTGCAAAGGAGAGTATATCCACTGACAGCTTTTCGGTGCGTTCAAAAATCACACAAACCCCAGCTCCAATTTAGCATGACAGGTTAGGGCCTGAAACACTCCAAACGGACGCATAGCATGTTGCTTAGTCGAATTAGCCCAGCATTTACTCTACAAATGTTTGTTGTCAATGTTGCACTTTCCCATATCACCTGTTTCAAAATGACTGGATATATATATACCAACTTTGCCATTTTAATCCCTTGCAATGCCGGGTATGTCTGCTAGTACACACACACACACACACACATATATATATATACACACACATATTTCTATATATATATATATATATATATATTTATATTTTATAGACACACACACATGTATATATATAGTTAAATTTAATCCAAATAAGAAAGCAAAGAAACACAACAACGCACGGACGTGGAACAAAGATAGTATTATTGGACGCTCAGGAAGAAGGAAAGAAGAAGGGATTAACGTTTCGGGTGGAGCTCTTCGTCGGAAACATACGAGAAGGAAAGATCCTGAGAAGGGAAGACAGAGGAAAAAAGATCGCCAACTGTACACACGCGGCCACATTTTGAATGACCGTAAGGAAATGGGTGAAGAAAAGTTCTTTCAAAGACAGGAGAGTGGTAGAGGAGGAGGAATGTGTGTGCAAGTGTGGATATGTGCGGACGCGGAGGTCTGCGTGTGCGTGTGTGTATCTCTGTGTATGTGTGCAAAGTTCACACGTGTGTGTGTGTGTGTGTGTGTGTGTGCGTGCGTGTGTGTGTGTATGTGTGTGTGGTTGTGGCTGTTAATCTTTGCGTGGTGTAGGGCTAGTAGTGTTAAGGTCAATGAAGAAGGAATTGGGCGTGGCTCCATTTGTCTCTACCCCAGGTCAAGTAGTAGGTACTGCTACTTTGAAGTATGTGTGTGTGTGCGGGTATGTATATGTATCATGTGTGTGTTTTGTTTGTATTGTGTGTGTGTGTACGTATGTGTGTGTGTCAGTGTGTGTATGCGTAGAGTCTGTGTGTGTGGTGAATAACTGTGCTTTAATTAGAGTATGTGTGCGTGTGTGCTTTACGTGCTTATGTGGTATACATGTATGTATAATTGTGTGCGTGTATGTATAATTGTGTGCCGTGTGTATGGGATGTATGTGTGGGTTCATTTGTTGGGGTGTGTGTGTGTATGTATGTGCGTGCGTTGTTTCTGTTGTGCATGTACGCGTGCGTTTGTATGTGTGTGTGTAAGCGTATATGGGTGTATATACGTGTATCCGTGGGGTTGTGAGATTTGGGTATGGGAATTAATATGCGTGTGTGCGTGCGTATGTGTGCGCATCCTTTTGCGTGCGTGTGTGTGTGGTGTCTGTATGTATATACGTATGGTTATGGGTGTGTATGCGTGTAGGCATAAAATGTGTGTATGTATATGTATCG
>NW_021833259.1:67500-69296 GCF_006345805.1 Octopus sinensis
AGAAGCCGTCTCTCTTTCTGTTGGCCAGAAATATTCTATTAAAACCGAATAATGACATTCATACATATTTTTAGCTTGTCATTGTCACTAGCTTTGAATATTTTTCTTCTTGCTTTATAAATCATATCAAAACATACAGGTACAGTGTCTCCCATGTGAAACTCAATTCGCAAGTGCACCTTCCGTATGGACTGCATATGTACGACGGAATTCCATATTTATGATAAAATTTTCTTTGATGAAGCATATTAGACCCCTCAGATATAGTTTGACCAAATTTAATATATTGAGACCCCCTTCGGTCATGAATGACCATGGGATTGCACCTAGAATGTTACCCTCCTAGACACAAGTCCGGGCAAGGTTGTTTATGGAAGACCAGCAGTCGCCCATGCACACTGGCCTCCCCTCTCCATGCCACCAGTATTATCCAAGGGAAAGACAAAGGTCGATACAGCTTGGCACCAGTGACGTCGCAACTCATTTCTACAGCTGAGTGAACTGGAGCAACGTGAAATAAAGTGTCTTGCTCAAGAACACAAATATATGTATATATATATATGTATGTGTGTAAGGTGTGTGTGTGTCTGTGTGTGTTTGTGTGTGTGTAACACTCTCGGTTTGGCCCTCGAAATAAGGTTAATTTGAAATAAGCTACAAAATAAATCTTACAGCCATGTCAGATTTCAACAAAGTCCCATAATATTTCCTATTGTAATGGCGGGTTGTATATGCAGCTGCGCATGCTCTGTACAGCTTAAACACATGGCGGTCGTTTTAACTGTCTAATTATGCCGCTGAATCTAAAGATGAATTTGAAGATCTTCCAGCGTCCGTATTCTCTGCAATTGTTTACGATTTACAACCAGGAAAATATTTGTAATCTAGAGAAGCGAATGCAGATTTACCCATTAGACTAATAATAGTGGGATAGTAAACATTAATAATCTTTAATCTTTATTGCAGCTTGATGCTGTAAACCGAACACTTCGTTTATCTGACAAATATTCGACACACTCCAACATACTGTCATGAATCCTATTGGATATAACGTGGCGGTCACAACATCTCAGCCTTCTTACACACAGCATCCGTGCTTGCCCTGACTATATTTGCTCTCTTTACTCTCACTTTTATGGGTGTTGTATTCGTTTCGCATGAAATGTATTCAGCTTCTAGGATTCATCCTTTCTTCGAGTCTGGTATGTTTACGTAGGGTGAGGATTAGAGTTTCTAAGGCTGTGCATGAAAAGCTGATATAATTCTATGGTGGTACTTTATTTGGGGTTTGTTGAATCATGAGACAGATGACAAAATACTGTTAAACAAAATAACATTTTATTTCAACGATAAGTTTGATAAACTGAAATCTTACAAAATGTTTACTAGAATCATTTCGACAGATTTAGATTTTTCTTGTTTTTGAGGATATTTCTGGCATTCTACGTCGCCTCTTTTGCATTGTTTGAATATCTTCTGTAAACTAGTACAACAGTTTATTGTAACGATAGACATACTTTAAAGAAAATATTAGGTAACACAATTGAAAATTTTATGTTATTTCTTGTTATTCACAGACATATTTTCATATGGAACCGAATTTAATTTCTATTCAATATTTACTGCATACAACGCAGGTTAATTCTTGACCATTGACATACGGTGGACATGGCAATGAGCCACAAGCAGCCTGAACGAAATAGAATAAAGCTCCATTTTCGTCTTTGTAACCTGCTGGATCAGCTTCTGGTGCATAGTCCACACACACATATTCACGTCTGCCTTTATGACTATGA
>NW_021833260.1:0-35000 GCF_006345805.1 Octopus sinensis
TATATAGATAGATAGATAGATAGATAGATAGATAGATAGATAGATAGATAGATAGATAGATAGATAGATAGATAGAGGGAGAGAGAGACAGAAAGAGAGAGAGACAGAGAGACGGACAGACAGACAGGCAGATACTCAAACAGATAGATTTAGATATAGATATACGGATGCACATATGTATGCGTGTAGTCACCAACGTAACTAATTAGAGTGAAAACTTAGCTTGGTAGGTGATGGTGGACTGAAAGACGAATTGTGATTTACCTCTTAATTGGAGAAAGCAAAGTCCTGGTAGGAATCGTTTGTAATTACAGTCACTGACATGTGATAATAATTTTAAAGAATTTCAAAAATATATTCTCAGAAAAATAATCATTTTTATGCTTCGAGGCAAATCTGTTCTTTTTTTATCAATATACAACGACATTCAACGGACATGATTTCCTGTTACTTGACACCGCCAAAAGAATAAAAGCATGTATGATACAATTATTTCTGAAAATTGGAAATTGTATCGTTTTATAATTTAGTATTGTATTTCTAGAAATTATCTCCCCCTTTATTCTGACAGAGCGATAAAAATTACTTTTTTCTATTTTTAACTAAGTGACACTCAATTATTTGCATATAGGCATAGCTGTATGGTGGTATGATTAAGTGGGAACGAAGGCGGCGAGCTGGCAGAAACGTTAGCACGCCGGGCGAAATGCATAGCCGTATTTCGTCTGAGGTTACGTTCTGAGTTCAAATTCCGCCAAGGTCGACTTTGCTTTTCATCCTTTCGGGGGTCGATTAAATAAGTACCAGTTACGCACTGGGGTCGATATAATCGACTTAATCCGTTTGTCTGTATTTGTTTGTCCTCTCTGTATTTAGCCCCTTGTGGGTAGTAAAGAAATAGGTATTTCGTCTGCCGTTACGTTCTGAGTTCAAATTCCGCCGAGGTCGACTTTGCCTTTCATCCTTTCGTGGTCGATTAAATAAGTACCAGTTACGCACTGGGGTCGATATAATCGACTTAATCCGCTTGTCTTTCCATGTTCGTCACTTCTGTGTTTAGCCCCTTGTGGGTAATAAGGAAATAGGTATGATTAAGTGGAACTTTTCTCCATAACGTAAAGTTCTACGTTCACCACAACTGTGTGACACCTAGGGGCAAGTGCCTTCCAATATAGCCTTGTTTGACTAATGGCTTATAAAAGAACATGTTTGGCGGAGACTGTATGTAACTTTGCCTTATATACACATATACAATCCCCATTTTAAGTTACCTACCGGTAATCTGAAACCAATTTCAAAAATAATCCAGCGAAAAATTTGACTTCAAATTACACGAAGCATAAAATCAAGCTGGGAGGAATTTGAACTCCGAGTATCAAGTCGGACGAAATACTGCTATATTGTCCGGCATGTTCGCCACGCTACCAGCTCACTTCCTTTATAATAACTGATTTCAATTGTGGGGAAAAGGTCCATTCGATGACGTCGACCCCAGTGTTCAAATAATACTTGTTTCATCGACTCCGAAAGGATGAAAGTCAGACTCGACTTCGCATAATTTGAACTCAGAACTTAAGGACCGACGAAATGCCGCTAAGCAGATTGCTTGATTTGCTAACGATTCTGCCAGCTCACCGCCGTAATAATAATAATAATAATAATAATAATAATAATAATAATAATAATAATGATAATAATAATAATGATAATAATAATAATGATGAATAATAATAATAATAATAATAATAATAATAATATAATAATAATAATAAGAAGAAGAAGAAGAAGAAGAAGAAGAAGAAGAAGAAGAAGAACAACAACAACAACAACATTAATTATAATAATAATAACAATAAGAAGAAGAAGAAGAAGAAGAAGAAGAAGAGGGATTCTTTGGGGTTTGAATAATTCACCTTTGGAAACATGGGTGGTTCTTTGAACATCCTTAAACAATCCTTATTCAGGGACTTTTTGAGTGGGATGGGCTACTCAACCAGAAGAAAATTCTAACTGGGCCCCACCTGCAAGGTCATGTGCTGTTTATCTTGATATGAGATCACCATGTCGCACACATATGGTTGTGATGCATGTGCTTAGTGTACCTTTATCAGACGGGTAGTCATGATGGGTATATTGGGCTTCGTATATTTTACCCCAGTGTCACTTTGATGGCATGAACTGCTCTCTCACTCAATAATAAAAAAAATAATAAGAAGAAGAAGAAGACGAAAAAGAAGAAGAACAACAACAACAACATTAATAATAATAATAACAACAATAATAATAATGATAAGAATAATAATAATAATAAAAATTAACAATAATAATAATAATAATAATAATAATAATAATAATAACAATAAGAAGAAGAACAACAACAACGATAATATTAATAATAATAATAACAATAATAATAATAATAATAATAATAATAATATAATATAATAATAATATTAATAATTTTACATCGACCTCAGTATCCAACTGGTACTTATTTCACGAAGGCAAAGTCGACCTCGGCAGAATTTGAACTCAGAACGTAACGGTAAACGAAATACCTATTTCTTTATTACCCACAAGGGGCCAAACACAGAGGGTACAAACAAGGACAGACAAACGGATTAAGTCGATTACATCGACCCCAGTGCGTAACTGGTACTTAATTTATCGACCCCGAAAGGATGAAAGGCAAAGTCGACCTCGGCGGAATTTGAACTCAGAACGTAACGGCAGACGAAATACCGGTAAACATTTCGCCCGGCGTGCTAACGTTTCTGCTAGCTCGCCGCCTTTTTGGTAAACGAAATACCGCTAAGCATTTCGCTAGGGCTGCTAACGATTCTGCCAGCTCGCTACCTTAATAATAATGATAATAATCCTTTCTACCAAAGGAATAAGGCCTGGAATTTGTGTGGAAGGGAATAGTCGAGAACATCGACCCCAGTGTACAGCTTGTACTTATTTTAGCGAACCCGAAAGGATGAAAAGCAAAGTCGAGCTCGGCAGATTTTGAACCCAGAACGTGAAGATGGGCGAAATAGCGCTAAACATTTTGCCCGGCGTTCTAACGATTCTACCAGCTCAGTAATTCTTGCATTTACCACCAGAGGGACGAATATTTTCCGACGGATCTGAGTGGGATAATCTGAAATAATAGGACATTGGATGAGATATATTTGAAGTTACCGGGTGATAGAGTGAATGAGCGGAGTAATTTGAAATCGCTACACCTGTTTCAAACTGCATCACGGTCGCTTGGAGTAAAGTAGATCCGTATACATAGATACACATACATATATACACATACGCATACATACATACACATACACATGGGTACATACAGATATACATAATATATATGCATATACGTATACATACACATACATATACGCATACATATGCACACATATACACACACGCATACATACATACACATATGCATACATACACATATGCATACATACACACATATATGCAGACATACACATATATGAGCATACATACACACATATACACACATGCATACATACAGACACACAAATACACATATACGCATATATAGTCACATATATACACATACATACACACATATATACACACACGCATACATACATACACATATGTACATACATATACGCATACATGCATACACATATACGCATACATACACACACATATACACACGCATACACACTGACATACACCTACGTACATACAGGCATACATATATATATATGCATATACGAATACATACACATATATATACACACACGCATGCATAATACATACACATACACATACGTACATACATATATATGCATATACATACACATAAGGTAACGTGCATACATATATACAAACAGACGTACACACTCACTGATGCACACATATATACATTTACACACAGACACGCACACATTAAGACATAGACACACATACACACACACACGCGCGTATATTGCGCAACTTGTCAATTCGACAAATAATTAAATGAAGAAGAGCAATCAATAAGAGAATTAGCATTAGGGTCAATATGAACGACTAAATCCCTCAAAGAGTTGCATCTCATAATGGCTTCCGTCCAAATTTTGGAAAGACTAACGGAAAATATTAGAAAATTGATAGATACTGGATCTGAAGCGTATGCGAGCTATTCGTTCAATATACATTGTAAATATTAGAATTTCTCTCTTTCTCTCTTCTGATTTTGCTCTCTCTCTCTCTCTCCTCTCTCTCTCTCTCTTTCGCTCTCTCTTTCTCTCTGTCTAGCTATTTATAGATAGATGCATACATACATACATACATACATACATACATACATACATACACACATACATACACATATACATACATACATGCATACATGCATACATACATGCATACATGCATACATACATATATACACACATACATACATACATGCATACATACATACATACATACATACATACATACATACATACATACATACATACATACATACAAAAATACCCTGTTGCTGATGTTGAAATTCCAATGAAGGAGCCTTGGATCTAGATTAGAAACCGGCTCTTTATTGGCAAAAAATCTTGAAATAAAACTGAGTAATGACATACATACATACATACATACATACATACATACATACATACATACATACATACATACGTATATGTGCAGAATGTGGCTGTCAACTCGTAGAGGTATATGACCATCACAAACGAAGTATCTTATCTTTATCATAGATGTTAAAGACAATGGTTGTCAGTAATGCCCTTGTGAAGATTAAAGTCAATAACAATTTGCATAACACCGCAAAGAGGCTCACCAACAAAACCAAGTATTCCAGAAGCAAGCAAGAACAAGATATCCGGATTCATCATGGGGCGAGTGTTATTTCGGAATTCCCTTCTTCTAGAGAGATGTTTAAACAAGGACTAGTGGGTCTCTCACTTTCTCCTAGTTGTTGGCTGGCTGTTAACTCTACAGAAGTTATCCGCCCTTTGACAGGTTTCTGATTTTCGTCCTGCTGGGTGTCTAACAAAACCCACCCTTCTGGCCAAGCAGGCTTTGGTGAGATTGATGGTTCAGCCTCCGACGACCCGTTTATGTGGCAGGTTGCACTAAGTTACATGTTACCTACACTAAAAATCACGTGACATATATTCGCAGGCGTGGCTGTGTGGTAAGAAGCTTGCTTCCCAACCAAATGGTTCCGGGTTCAGTTCCACTGCGTGAAACTTTGAGCAAGCGTCTTCTACAATAACCTTGGACTTACCAAAGTATTGCGAGTGGATTTGGTAGACGGAAACTGTGTATGTGTGTGTGTGTGTAGAAGTGATAGTAGTGATGATGATGTTGATGACGATGATGATGATGATGATGACGACGACGACGGCGATGACGATGAACGGGGCGGCGATGCTTGTGATAATGAGTAAATTCGTGATCGTGGTGACGGTGACGGTGGCGGTGTGTGAATGATGTGTGTGTGTGTGTATGTGTGTGTGTGTGTGTGTGTGTTGTATCTTTGTGTCTTTGTTTCTTCTCCACCACCGCTGGTGCGTTTACATCACCGTAACGCAACGGTTCAGTAAACGAAATCGATAGAATAGGCACCGTGCTTATAAAAAATAAGTACTGGAGTCGATATATTCGGCTAAAGATTCCTCGAAGCGGTGCCCCAGCATGGCTGCAGTCTAATGACTTAACGAAGTAAAAGATAGAAGATACACTCCCCACACACATATATATACGCACAAACACATTTATAATATGCAATAGAAACAATATTAAGCTATCATACTTAATGGTAACACATCGTTGAAATATAAATTAACTGCAGTATATTCGGCCAGTGGTCGCATCCCCTCTGGACATACTTTGTTTCAAAACACAGTGTAAATCGAAAGGAGACGAAAGTGATCCTAGCATCCTAGTTGGAAAACCTGATGCAATTAAATCTCGATGGGCTTGGTCAACGGCACGTCTTCGCAACTAACCGAATGGCAAGGCCTACGTTGTCTCCTTTGACATATGTCAAACAGTGAGAAACTATCTCTGGCATTGCGCCTAGTCGCCCAGCGGGCATTTTAACTTAATATCGTTTGTATTGCGTATAACGGACTTTATCATGCTGGGGGCGGAAAAAGATATTCGCAAATACCTGTCAATGTTTCCATATACGAGGGAGTGTTGAAAACTTCCTGGCTTTGGGTAAAAGAAAATAGAGGAGAATCAGTTAATTATGATTTTATTCAACATATTCATATTCAGACTCACTCAGTTATTGCAGAAGTCCGTCAGTTTCTCGGAGCCCTGTAAAAGAAATCTGGGACTCCAGCCAGGCCTGTCGCGATACATTTAAAGCTGGGAACTTTTCACACTCTCCACGTATATGTATGGAGGGTCGCTCTAACGCGAATGAAATAACATGTATGCTAAAAGCAGAGATACTTTGATCACAATATATATTATATATATATATATATATAGAAGAGAGAGAGATAGATAGATAGATAGATAGATAGATAGGTATGTAGGTAGATAGATAGATAGATAGATAGATAGATAGATAGATAGATAGATAGATAGATAGACAGATAGATAGATATAGATATAATAGACTGTGGCCATGCTGGGTGACGCCTTGAAGAGATAAGTCAAATAAATCGAACCCACGACTTGTTTTTAAATCTGGTACTTATTCTTTTCTACTCAAGGCACAAGGACCGAAATTTTGGGTGGACGGGGTCAATAGGTTAGATCGATCCCAGTACGCAACTGGTACTTAATTTATTGACACTGAAAGGATAAAAGGCAAAGTCGACCTCGAGGGAATTTGAACTCGGAGCGTAAAGACAGAGGAAATACCGCTAAGCATTTCGTACGGCGTGCTAACGATTCTGCCAGCTCGCTGCCTGTTCTGGTACTTATTCTACCGTTCTCTTTTGCAGAATCTCTATGTTACAGGGACACGTAATCGAACCAAAAAGCGATTGTCTAGCTGAGGTGAAGTCAAACACAAATACAAACGCACACACTCACATGCATACACATACACACGCGCGTGCATATATAAAGAGCCCCCTAATTTGGGGGGCTTAAAATTTGGGGAAAAGGTTTTCTAAGGACTTATAATAAAATCCATATATAAGAAACTCCCGTATATTTTTTAACCTAATTTGACAAAAAGAGTTCCTCACACGTTAAAATATGGTACATATATATTATATATATATATATAATTATATATTATTATATATATAATTTTTTATATATACATTATAACATGTTTCAGTTCCTGAAATGAACCTTATCAAAAAAAGTTATATATAAAAAAAGACAGCTCAGCCGTCAAACACAAGAAATTCATTTATAATACACACGGAGTCAGACATCTTAGAGTTCATGTTAGTTGATATATAGTTCATGTATAGTTGATATATAGTTTGAAGTATATGTTCAAAGTGTTCGATGCAGTGGCCCACGGTGGCGATACGTATTCATACAAAAAACAGATCAAAGTGGTGGAAAGCGGTCAATACAGAAGATTGATGTTTCCGAAAGAGCGAGGAATTCATTTTTACCTTAAGCAATTGTGATGACCCATGGTGGATGTTCGCTGGTGGTTCTAGTGGGTTTTGTGAAGTGCTCGGTTTTATAATGCCTGTTAGGTGGTGTCAATCCAGCGTAGCGTGACGTCATCAAAGTTTTGACCAATCGTTTCGTTAGGTGGCTTTAGTCAAGCAGAACGGACGTCATCATTATTTTGACCAATCGCTTCATTATAACTACCACCTGTGTTTGTTTCCTGTTTTGACCAGTCGCTTCGTTATTCAAGCAAACGGGACGTCATCCAGATTCTGCCCAATCACGACTTATAGCTACATTAGATCTGCCTCCTGTCTGTACTTGTTAGGTGACTAGTCAAGCAGAAAGGACGTCATCAATATTCTGACTAATGACTGTCCCCTGTTTGTATATATATATATATATATATATATATATATATATATATATATATATCTGAGACCCTCTTCGCTCATGACTGACAGTGGAATGGCACCTAGAAAGTTACCCTCCCTGGCAAAGTTGTTTATGGAAGACCAGCAGTCACCCATGCATACCAGCCTCCCCTCTCCACGCCACCAGTGTTATCCAAGGGAAAGGAAAAGGGGCCTATACAGCTTGGCTCCTGTGACGTTGCAACTCATTTCTACAGTTGAGTGAACTGGAGCAACGTGAAATAAAGTGCCTTGCTCAAGAACACAACACGCAGCCCGGTCCGGGATTCAAGCTCACAACCACACGATCGTAAGCTCGACGCTCTAACCACTGAGTCAGCGCCTTCACAAACTCACACACATATATATATATATTAACACATACATATACATATATATATATATATTAATATATATATAATATATATAATATATATATCTATATATATATATATATATATAATATATATATATATATATAATATATACACATATACCATATATATACACACACGATGGACCTTCTCACTTCACTCTTTCTGTCTGCGAAAATCATCCACAAGGGCTTAGTCGGTTTGGAGTTGCAGCTGTAGACACTTGCCCTATACCGCGCAGGAGGGTGAACTCGAAATTACTTGTTCGCAAAGCGGTCTTCTTTATCATTCCCACAACCCATGATTCTTTCTTTCTTTCTTTTCTTATTTTCTTTCTTTCCTTTCTTTTTCTTTCTTTCTTTTTCTTTTCTGTCCCTTCTTTTCTTTCTTTCTTTCTTGTCTTTCTTTCTTCTTCTTTTTCTTTCTTTCTTTCTTCTTTCTTTCTTTCTTCTTTCTTCTTTCTCCTTCTCTTCTTCTTCTCTCTTCCTTTTTCTTTCTTTCTTTCTTTCTTTTTCTTTCTTTCTTTCTTGTCTTTCTTTACTTTTCTTTCTTTCTTTCTTCTTTTTCTTTCTTCTTTCTTTCTTTAAGTAGGGCTTGTTGCCTATGAGAGAGACATATTTGTTCTGTTGTGCTGGTTACACAAACACAGATACGCTCAAACGGTATCTTTTAAATCACTTCTTGGCAATTAAACAAGAATTAGTGTTAACATGAAAACTAACATTATTATCACTCCACTTTATAGCTGTCTGAATGTTATGCAAATGTTTCAGCTTCAGGTGAATGTAATAGAATATACACCCAGCCATCATTATTATTAGTTCCTAGCCATTGAAACAATATAATTAGTTGAAAACTATTTGCTAATATAATATAATATAATATAATATAATATAATATAATATAATATATAGCTATATCGTTTTTTCCGTGAGCAAGAAATTAAAAATACAGAAAAGAGTGAAAAAACACAAAAGCCAAATGAATAAACAATAATAAAATATCTAATCATCAAACGATCTTGTTATAGGCTTAAATTATGATAGCAAACAACTGGAACAAAATTAGAAGATATATATATATATATATAAAAAGAAACAATTTTAAAAACTGTTCATAGAAATAAAAGAAAATGGCCGCTAGTTATAATAAAGCCTAACCCTGTGAATGCATCGCCGCCAATACGTCTTGACTAAGAACAAGATCAACAATATCATCACTACCACTATCACCGTAATTTCAGACATCACCATCATCGTTGCTATGAACTTTACTCGTCGCCGCCACCGTCACCACGATCAGGAATTTACTCATTATCACAAGCACCGCCGCCCCGTTCATCGTCATCGCCGCCGTTGTCGTCGTCGTCGTCGTCGCCGTCGTCGTCGTCGTCGTCGTCAACATCATCATCATCATCATCAACATCATCATCACTACTATCACTTCTACTACGGCTACTAGCGCCCTCATCACTCACTATCATCATCGCCAACGCAGGCCTCTTGGTAAATTCAGCTTTCCTGGAAGAATCGTCGAGAATGTTTATGAAGAAACAATTTAACATCCTGCTTCCGGTTGCTTTCAGTATTTTAACAACCTCCACCATTAACGTCGTCATCATCATCATCATCATCATCATCATCATCATCATCATCATCATCATCATCATCATCATCATCATCATCATCATCGTCACCAACATCATCATCACCACCATCATCATCATCATCATCATCATCATCATCATCATCATCATCATCATCATCGTCACCATCAAATGCAGCAGCAGCAGCAGCAGCAGTGGAGGCGCAATGGCCTCCACAGGTTAGGGCAGCGGACTCGCGGTCGTAAGAATGCGATTTCGATTCCCAGACAGGGCATTGTGAGTGTTTATTGAGCAATAACTCCTAAGCTCCACGAGCCTCCGGCGAGTAGGGGTGGTGAACCTCGCTGTACTCTTTCACCACAATTTTCTCTCACTCTTTCTTCCTACTTCTGCCACAAAGCAGAGGAACCATGGTGTAACCCACTATGGTGTGGTAAACTTTTAAACCCTAGTCTAGATTGCGAGTCCTCTGTGCCCCAGGATGGTTCTGCTCTCTACCCGTTAAAAGCCACCGTTTACGGAATCAGGATAACAACGTAGTCTATCGCGTGTGGTGGGTGCATTCTCAGTAGCTTAGAGTAAGCTCGAATTAGAGATTATTCTTGGTGGGTAATGGTGTGAGTCTTGATTGGAAGAAGAAGAAGAAGAAGAAGAAGAAGAAGAAGAAAGAAGAAGAAGAAGAAGAAGAAAAGAAGAAGAAGAAGAAGAAGAAAGAAGAAGAGGAAAAGAAGACATCAACACTAACATTAGCAATAAATAAAGATTCGTCAAAGGCAACGCGCAAGGTAGTTTAAAGTACAGCCAGCCGTCACTTACAAGAGACTTGGTAGCATACTATGCTTTTACTTATTGTTTTAGGTGTACATGTAGTAGTGTGCAGAGACACCGTCTCTGCTACACACCTCTCCTTTTCCTCAACACAGCGGCCCATCCGGGATGTGAGACGCGAATTTTATAAGCGCTGCACTATCTCCGGCTGGTATAAATTTACTGATTAGTAGACCGGTCCAGGATTTGAACCCAAGAACTTATGATCGAGAGATTAGCATTTTAACCACTAGGCTATATCTATTGTATTACTATTATTATTATCATCATTGAGTGAGAGAGCAGAGCATGCCATCAAAGAGACCCAATATACACATGATGACTACCTCTCTGATAAGGGTACACTAGGCACATACCTAGTAAGGCGGCGAGCTGGCAGAATCGTTAGCACGCCGGGCGAAATGCTTAGTGGTATTTCGTCTGCCGTTACGTTCTGGGTTCAAATTCCGCCAAGGTCGACTTTGCCTTTCATCCTTTCGGGGTCGATTAAATAAGTACCAGTTACACACTGGGGTCGATATAATTGACTTAATCCGTTTGTCTGTCCTTGTTTATCTTCTCTGTGTTTAGCCCCTTGTGGGTAGTAAAGAAATAGGTACACTAGGCACATGCATCACAACCATATGTGCGCGACATGGTGATCTCATATCAAGATAAACGGTGCATGACCTTGCAGATGCGGCCCAGATAGAATTTTTTTCAGGTCCCTGAATAAGTTTGTTTAGGGATGATGAACAAAACACCCATGTTTCCAGAGGTGAATTATTCCAACCCAAAATGATTCCTCTCAACGCATGGCTATGATGCTCCCCCACTACTTCTGCTCGTGATGCACATATCGCCAGCCACTAAGGGACATGGTCAACTGGTTATGGTCAAACAACTGACAAGCAAATCTGTGGTATTGAGTAGCCTATCTTTTATACCAAGACAAAAAAATGTACATGATAACACTTCCAATCAGTTGAGATCAAAAGCCATGACAGCCACTGCTTGGTACTGCATCAGGGCATTTATTATTATTATTATTTATATTTATTATTATTATTATTATTATTATTATTATTATTATTTTATTATTATTATTATTATTATTATTATTATCATCATCATCATCATTATTATTATCATCATTATTATTATTATTATTATTATTATTATTATTATTATTATTATTATTATTATTATCGCTCCCTATCAGGCGGTAAGCTGGCGGAATCGTTAGCACATTGAGTCAAAATGTTTAGCAGCATTCCGTCCGTCTTTACGATTCTGAGTTCAAATTTCGCCAAGGCTGACTTTGCCTTTCATCTTTTCAGCGGGGTCGACGAGATAAGTACCCGTCGACCACAGAGGTCGATATAATCGACTAGCAACCTTCCACAAAATGTTAGGGCCTTGAGCCCTTAGTAAAAAAACGATTATTATCCCCACCACCACCACCACCACCGCCACCACT
Organism: Octopus sinensis; assembly: GCF_006345805.1. NCBI lineage: Eukaryota > Metazoa > Mollusca > Cephalopoda > Octopoda > Octopodidae > Octopus > Octopus sinensis. The sequence continues at coordinate 12,253 of NW_021833260.1, forward strand.
ACCGACACCACCATCCTCATAATCATCGTCACCAAACAAAACCAACAACAACAGAAAAACAAAACCAACAACGGTACTGTCTAATCTACTAATAACGACTTTTGACATAGAATTACATGAGATGGTAGGGACGATGCGAGCAAGATTGAAATGGGAGTGAAAGGAGGCCGTGTTACTGTGTTACTTTGTTGTTGCTGGCTTACTTTAAGGGCATTACCTTTAAACCGGATTAAAAAATGCAAAAAAACTTCAATTGACTTCAATTTAATTAATCCCCAAGACTTTCTCTTTTTTTTTATCATTCCACGGCATACTTTGTACTAATAATATGCTATTAATTAGGCAGACGAACAGACGTTTATAAGTCAACAAAAGACGTTCATGTTTCCTTTGCCTTGTTTTTTAACATGTTATACTCATTATTTCTATTATTATTATTATTATTACTATTATTATTATTATTATTATTATTATTATTATTATTATTATTATTATTATTATTATTATTATTATTATTATTATTATTATTCATTTATATGAGTACAATAAATGTTGCAAGCGAAGTGAAATGATTTCTGTTGGTAATGGGATAAGCGGGACATAGTATTCAATTATCATTAAATAACTTTATAAATACATACATACATACATACATGTACATACATACATACATACACATACATACATACATACATACATACATGTACGTATATATATATTATATATATATTATATATATATATAATATGTATATCTATGTATATATGTATAAGTATATGTGTATCTATTTATCTATCTATTCAAATTACGATGAACGTAAACAAACAAACGAAGTTTGCTTTAGAAGCGTTGGGATATCTTAGAAAGTTAAAGAAATGATTTTAAATTCTTAAACACAGGATAATGCTAATAATATAGCCTGAACAGGATAAGCTACCCTTATTTTGCAGAAAAAAATGTTGGCGACCGGCTATAAATATATATATATATATACAAGTAAGCACATAAATGTAAGACATTGAGGGGAAATGGGAAAAATAGTACTCGAATACGGAAGATAGAGTCATATGCATTTTAGTAAAACCGAAAACATCTTCACAATCTGTTACTCAGCGTTTAACGTCATCATACGGCACAAATTTGCGACCACACTACTCGGATTCCAACTGTCCCACTAACGGAACGCTATAAACGACAACATACACAGGCGAAAATAAATTTAAGACCGATCATAAAAGTTCTATTTCTTACAAAATGTTTGTTTACTAGTGCCATACAAACTATGTTCATCTTTTCCACCTCATGCAGAATTTATTTCTCTTTCGAATGATGCAGACAATAACTATTTTTATACAACTTATCTTTCTAGGAGAAGGACACTGATGTAAAACCTGCAGGTTCACATGATTACATGTCACCATTCTGGAAGCGAACAGTAAGTTACAACTTTCGTCTGTCACCTACCTGCATGGTTCAAATACCTGTCGGCTATTTGCATGCTTCAAACCATGCAGATCTACAGCAGGACACATACATACACACACACACACACACACACACACACAACACACACACACACTCACACACAAATATATATGCATGTACGTACGTATGTATGTATGTATGTATGTATGTATGTATGTATGTATGTATGTATGTATGTATGTATGTATGCATGTACGTGCTGGCTCTCAATCCATTGCTGCAGAAGTTTGACCATTTGAAGGACATATCTTTCGAAGTGGGACACGGCAGGGTAGTATCGGCGTACACAGATGACGTTATTTATGTATGTATGCATGTATGTATGTATGTATGTATACATGTATGCATGTATGCATGTATGTATGTATGTATGTATGTATGTATGTATGATAACATGTATGCATGTATGCATGTATGTATGTAGTATGTATGTATGTATATATATGTATGTATGTTATATATATATATATGAAAAAACAAGTAAAAAATAGAAAAATGCTAAAATAATTTTATAGTGAACATTCAGTACCGTTTCGGTCATTTGAGACCTTTTCAACTGTAACGATTAAATAATTAAATTTAGAAAAATTAGAAGAAAAGTTTTTTTAAAAGAATATTTCTATAGTAGTGTTCAGATTTAAGTGGCATTCTGCCTTTCTCTGACTCCCTTGTTTGCACTTGTGGTTCGAGGTAGTGTGAGTTCTTGGTAGGGTAGGAGAGAGAAGGCTGGTGAGGAAAGGGTGGGGGAGAATCTGGGAGTGCCCTGATGGTCGTATTTTGAATGGTCAGTGGCGGCTGGCAGTCTCAGTTCAATTCAGGAGAATATTATATTGACAGGCTTGTTTATAGAATTAGCGTAGGTGTATACTAAAAAACATTAGTGACAAACTTAAGGGGTAGGGGGGGAGAAGAAGAGAGAAGAAGAAGAAGGAGAAGGAGAAGGAGAAGATGGACGATGATGGTGATGGTGGTGATGATTATGACGACGATGATGATGATAACGATGATGAGAAGAAGAAGAAGAAGAAGAAGAAGGAGGAGAAGGAGAAGATGGTGGTGATGATGGTGGCGATGATGATGATGCCGATGATGATGATAACGATGATGATGAAGAAGAAGAGGAAGAAGAAGAAGAAGAAAAAACAGAGAAGGGAGAATATGAATGGGTGTAAATATAGCTATGAAGGGCTGATTAGTAATGGATTCTATGGAGTGTAGTATTTGTGTGTGTATATATATTTTTTCTTTTATTCTAAAGTTGAGGTATATTAATTGTTTGTCGTAGACCCGTTAAGAAGTGGCTTGTATTTTGTAATAAAGAGATTTTCTTTACTTATCGTTGTCTCGAGGTTGTATCGTCCCTAAATTGGTAGGGGGAAAATTCTGAAGTTTGGTGTTTTTTGTTGGCGCAAAGTATCTATGTGTTGGCTAAAAGCTATTTTTCTGTTTTGGGGAATTTTATCTGGGATCTGTGCAGGCCATTCGTTTACGCAAACCATTTTTTGTTTGGCCTATGTACTGCTCTTGACACCCGGAGCAGGTTAGTGAGTATATTAGGTTCTCCGAAGCACATGTGAAGTGCTTTTCACTGTAAAACGTTTGTCCCTGTTTGAAGGAGAACTCAGAACCCTCGATTAGATAGTCGCATATCCCGCAATTGGTCTTCGCATTTTTTTACTGTCGGCTTCTGTGTTGAAGAGTGAATTCGGGCTTGTGTAAGGAGACTTTTCATGGATCTAGGCTGTCTTTTTGCTTTTTATGATCGTGTGTGTTTGGAGGATTGTGTTCATTCTGTGGTCTTTTTTTAGGAGGGGTATGTTGTGGAGGAGGGTGTCGAAGGCTTCGTTATTGAGAGGGTTGTGTGTGGAGATGTATGGTAAGGCTTTTGGTTGTAAGTTTTTCTTTGATTGGGGATGTCTCAGTTCCTTGATGTTAAGTTGAAGGGCACGTTGAATGCATTTGTCAATAAGTGAAGGTGGATAGTTCCTGGTGATTAGGGTATCTTTTAGTTCTTGTAGTCGTGTGTCTCTGGTGTTTGCGTTAGAGACTATAGTGCATATCCTTTTTGCTAGATTGAAGGGGATATTCATCCTGGTGTGTCTGGGGTGGCATGAATTGAATGGAAGATATTGCTTAGAGTCTGTAGGCTTATAGTATATGTCTGTTTCTATTATATTATTAGCTTTCTTAATGAGGATATCGAGGAAGGGGAGTTGTTGTTGGCTATATTCCATCGTGAATTGGATGTTTACGTCCAGTCCGTTTAAATTTTCTGGAATTCTATGAGTTTTTCTATATTTTTATGCCAAGGATGAAACAGTCATCTAGATATCTCTTCCAGTTGTTTTCTATGTAGATGGAGAAGGGCTGCCATATCTTTCTAGAACCTTCGATACAGACTGATCTCTAGGTATCCTATGACTAGGTTGGCAAAGGAGGGGGCCATTCGTGTACCCATCGCAGTCCCCGATTTTTGTCGGTAGAAGTTGTCATTGAAGGCGAAGAAGTTATTTTCCAGGATGAATTTAACCCCTTCTATCACAAATTCTTTTTTGATGCGGTGTGGTAGTTCGTTGGCGTGATTCTCTAGCCAGAATTGGATTGCTCTAGTCCTAGGTGTGGGGGATATTGGCGTAGAGGTTGACTACATCGAAGGATACCAGTATGGTGTTTTTGTTTATAGTATTCGGTAGGTGATTGAGCATATCTAAGTCGTCCCTTATATAGCTTTTGACATGTTTGAGGAGTGGTTTTAACAGGGTGTCTAAAAAGTTACTGAGGCGGTGGGTTTCGCATGCGGGACCTGCTATTATGGGTCTCAATTTGAGGTCATTAGGATTAGGGACTTTAATTATTTGTCTGTAGCTATCTTGCATGCGTTGCTTATTTTTCACTTTTGTGGATCTTAGGTATACCGTATATTATATATAATATATTATATTTTTTACTTTTGTGGATAGTAGTATACCGTATATATATCTATATATATATATATATTACATTAGTAACAAATTCCGCTACCCACAATACTATAGATACAGGTTAGCGAACACATAGAAAGGTGTGCTAGAATTCTTAATCCTAATTTCCAAATTTTCCCCTTCTATCAACGTTCACAGAACACCTCAGTACAACAAAGAATTAATAAAGAGGCAAGTTTCATCAATAAATATTTTCCACAACTGAATATGAACACATAAGATACTACAGAACACTACTCACCTTTCAATTAATACCATTAGCCCCCATACATCCCATACACCATTCACATTACACATCTATATCTACCCTAATTGCACAAAATCCAGAACTACTTACCTTCCTTACACAGAATCGTTTTACTCAGGGACTAGTAGTCCTGACACCGTTCATTAATCGGTGTGCATTCAAAGCAATGATTAGTAAATTCGCGAAATCGGTATGCTTTTGAATCCCTTTAACAATTCACAATGATGCCTTTTATTACTCTTATTCTTACCTCAGTTCGTCTAATTGTATACATCTATAGTTACTTTTCATACAAAGCCTTTGCTTTTATGATTTCCAATGTGCATTTTCACCTATTTTTCTTCTTACTTTCCCCTTACATTTCCACGCGAACTTTCTATTTTTTTTGTAACATATTTCTATTATATATATATAACTAGCAGTATCACCCGGCGTTGCTCGGGTTTGTAAGGGAAATAACTATAAAGCATTTTAGAGAGTCATAGCCAAAAACTAGCAAAAAATACATTAAAAGTGGAAAAAAATTATGGTAAATTTTTTTTAAATCGTTGACACATCGTAGACATTTTTAGAGAGTTACTTCCCTTATATTAAAAAAAATATGTATTAAAATGGAAAAAAATGATGGTAAATTATTTTAAAATCGTAGACTCGTCGTAGACGCGCGCTAATACCCAGAAGGGCTTGATATGAATCACGACTATAAGATACCCGGTTTTAGTTAAACTGCACCGCAAAATGTGGGAGTAATTAGAAATCTAAATCGGAGTAGACACACAACTCTTCATTTATATATAAAGATTTCAATACGCAGCAAATAATTCAGGAGAAAATATTTGCGAAGATATTGACTTTATTATTATCTAGTGTAGCAATTTAGAAATATTTTCTCCTGAATTATTTGCTCCTTATTGAAAATTACGAATCAGATGCAGCTCAGACTTCAACGTGACGGGTTGGGGCTCCCCATAATGGTAACGTGTGCTGAGGAAAGTGAGGCTGTAATATCAGTCAAAGGACCGGTCCGCGTCGGTCCAAATATTTGTATGTATGCTGAGAGATTATCTTAGCTCCTTTGCCTCCGGACGATTGACTTATGTAGGTATTATCGGTGTATTTTGGCGATTTAAATAAGAGTTTTGGCTGTTATTTCCAGTAGGTAGAAATACTTGCCATGTCCTTTGATTAATTTGAAAAACAGGAGTGGCTGTGTGGTAAGTAGCTTGCTTACCCACCACATGGTTCGGATTCAATCCCACTGCGTGGTACCATGGACAAGTAGCCAGCGGTGCCAAAATCACAAAGTATGGTAAGCCAGCGGTGCCAAAATCACAAAGTATGGAAGGACAGCGGTGCCAAAATCACAAAGAATGGAAGGCCAACGGTGCCAAAATCACAAAGTATGGAAAGCCAGCGGTGCCAAAATCACAAAGTATGGAAGGCCAGCGGTGCCAAAATCACAAAGTATGGAAAGCCAGCGGTGCCAAAATAACAAAGTATGGAAAGCCAGCGGTGCCAAAATCACAAAGTATGGAAGCCAGCGGTGCCAAAATCACAAAGTATGGAAGGACAGCGGTGCCAAAATCACAAGAATGGAAGGCCAACGGTGCCAAAATCACAAAGTATGGAAAGCCAGCGGTGCCAAAATCACAAAGTATGGAAGGCCAGCGGTGCCAAAATCACAAAGTATGGAAAGCCAGCGGTGCCAAAATAACAAAGTATGGAAAGCCAGCGGTGCCAAAATCACAAAGTATGGAAAGCCAGCCAAAATCACAAAGTATGGAAAGCCACCGCTATGTTTCCATACTTTGAGATTTTGGCACCGCTGGCCTTAAATACTTTGTGATTTTGGCACCGCTGGCCTTCCATACTTTGTGATTTTGGCACCACTGGTCTTCCGTACTTTGTAATTTTGAAACCGCTAGCCTTCCATACTTTGTGATTTTGGCACCACTGGCTTTCCATACTTTGTGATTTTGGAACCCCTGGCCTTCCCTACTTTGTGATTTTGGCACCACTGGCTTTCCATACTTTGTGATTTTGGCACCCCTGGCCTTCCCTACTTTGTGATTTTAGCACCGCTGGCCTTCCATACTTTGTGATTTTGGCATTTTCACCGAAAAGTTTACCTAAGAATGTTTCGAAAATTTTCACCAAAAATTTTCCGAGAATTTTCACCGAAAACGATGTCGACGTTTATAGACTTCAGCATATGGAGTATATTCGCTATGTGGTTTTTCGAAAATTTTCATCGAAATTTTACACAAAAATTTTCCGACAATTTTCCCCAATAATTTTCCGAAAACGATGTCGAATATTTTAACCGAAAATTTTAGCCTAAAATTTTTTCAAAATGTTTGCCGAAAATTTTCTACAAAAATTTTTCGAAAATTTTCACCGAAAATTTTACCCAAATATTTTTAGAAAATTTTCACAAAAAATTTTCCGAAAATTTTCTATGAAAATTTTACACAAAAATTTTTCGAAAATTTTCAACAAAAGTTTTTCGAAAATTTTCACCGAAATCTATGTCGACGTTTATAGACTTCAGCATATGGAGCATATTCGTTATATGGTTTTTCAAAAATTTTCACTGAAAATTTTCCCCCAAAATTTTTCAGAAATGTTCACCGAAAAGTTTACCCAAAAATATGTTATTGCTAAAAATAGATATTTATGTGGTGCAGCTGCTGCTTTCTGTGTATATATAGAGTGAATTCTGGTTTACTACTACAGTCAAGATGCCTCACCATCCACGATACACCAGATTTTGCTTTACACTTAACAACTATGACGATGTCGACGTTTATAAACTTCAGCATATGGAGCATATTCGTTATATGGCTTTTCGAAAATTTTAACCGAAACTTTTCCCCAAAAATTTTTCGAAAATTTTCACCGAAAATTTTACCCAAAAATGTTTCGAAAATTTTCACCAAAAATTTTACCCAAAATTTCACTCTTTATATACACATAAAGAAGCCACATAAAAATCTATTTTTAGCAATAACATAAATTTATTTTTGGGTAAAATTTTCGGTGAACATTTTCGGAAAAATTTTTGGCAAAAATTTTCCGTGAAAATTTTTGAAAAATATTCGGGTAAAATTTTCGGTGAAAATTTTCGAAAAACTATATAACGAATATGCTCCATATGCTCAAGTCTATAAACGTCGACATCGTTATCGGTGAAAATTTTCGGAAAAATTTGGGGAAAATTTTCATGGAAAATATTTGGAAAAATTTGGGGAAAATTTTCGTGGAAAATTTTCGGATAATTTTTAGTGAAAATTTTCGAATAATTTTTGTGTAAAATTTTCGGTGAAAATTTTCGAAAAACCATATAAAGAATATGCTCCATATGCTGAAGTCTATAAACGTCAACATCGTTTTCGGTGGAAACTTTTCGGAAATTATTGGTGAAAATTTTCGAAAAATTTTCGGGTAAAATTTTCGGTGAAAATTTTAGGAAAACTTTTGGAGAAAATTTTCGAGAAATTTTTGGGTAAAATTTGTGGTGAAAATTTTCGAAAAATTTTTGGGTAAAATTTTCGGTGAAGATTTTCGAAAAATTTTTGGGGAAAATTTTCGGCAAAAATTTTCAAAAAATTTTTGGGTAAAAATTTCGGTTAAAATTTTCGAAAAACCATGTAACGAATATGCTCCACATGCTGAAGTCCATAAACGACGACATCATCATAGTTGTTAAGTGTAAAGCAGTATCTGGTGTATCGTGGATGGTGAGGCATCTTGACTGTAGTAGTGCCAAAATCACAAAGTATGGAAAGCCAATTTTTGGTGAAAATTTTCGAAAAACCATATAACGAATATGCTCAATATGCTGAAGTCTATAAACGTCGACATCGTCATAGTTGCTAAGTGTAAAATTTTTGTGTAAAATTTTCAGTGAAGATTTTCGGTGAACATTTTCGAAAAATATTTGGAGAAAATTTTCGGTCAAAATTTTTGGGTAAAATTTTCCGTTAAAATAATCGAAAAACCATATAACGAATATGCTCCATATGCTGAAGTCTATAAACTTCGACATCGTCATAATTGTTAAGTGTAAAGCAGAACCTGGTGTATCGTGGATGATGAGGCATCTTGACAGTAGTAGTAAACCAGAATTCACTCTATATATACACAGAAAGCAGCCACATAAAAATCTTTTTTTAGCAATAAATAACATAAATCTATTTTTGGGTAAAATTTTCGGTGAACATTTTCGAAAAATGTTTGGGGAAAATTTTCCATCAAAATTATTGAAAAATTTTCGGTTAAAATTTTCGGTGAAAATTTTCGAAAAACCATATAACGAATATGCTCCATATGCTGAAGTGTATTTCGGTTAAAATTTTCGGAAAAATTTTGGGAAAATTATTGTGTAAAATTTTTGGAAAAATTTTGGAGAAAATTTTCGAAGAATTTTTGGGTAAAGTTTTCGAGAAATTTTTGGGTAAAATTTTCAGTGAAAATTTTCGAAAAATTAATGGGTAACATTTTCGGTGATAATTTTCGTTAAATTTTTGGGGAAAATGTTCGCAAAAATTTTCAAGAAATTCTTGGGTAACATTTTCATTGAAAATTTTCTAAAAAATATATAACGAATATGCTCCATATGCTGAAGACCATAAAGGTCGACATCGTTTTACGTGAAAATTCTCTGAAAATTTTTGGGGAAAATTTTCGGAAAATTCTTTGTGAAAATTTTCGAAAAATATTTGGGTAAAATTTTCGGTTAAAAAGTTCCAAAAATTTTTGAAGATTTTCGAAAAATATTTGGGTAAAATTTTCGGTGAAAATTTTCGGAAAATTTTTGGTGAAAATTTTCGAAAAATATTTGGGTAAAATTTTCGGTAAAATTTTGACTGCCAAAATCACAAAGTATGGAAACCTAACGGTGCCAATATCACAAAGTATGTAAGGCCTGCAGTGCCAAAATCACAAAGTATGGTAAGCCAGCGGTGCCAAAATCACAAAGTATGGAAGGCCAGCGGTGCCAAAATCACAAAGTATGGAAGGCCAGCGGTGCCAAAATCACAAAGTATTTAAGGCCAGCGGTGCCAAAATCTCAAAGTATGGAAACATAGCGGTGCCAAAATCACCAAGCATGGAAGGCCAACGGTGCCAAAATCACAAAGTATGGAAAGCCAACGGTGCCAAAATCACAAAATATGGAAAGCCAGCGGTGCCAAAATCACAATGTATGGAAAGCCAGCGGTGCCAAAATCACAAAGTATGGAAACCTAGCGGTGCCAAAATCACAAAATATGGAAAGCTAGCAGTGCCAAAATCACAAAGTATGGAAAGCCAGCGGTGCCAAAATCACAAAATATGGAAAGCCAGCGGTGCCAAAATCACAATGTATGGAAAGCCAGCAGTGCCAAAATCACAAAGTATGGAAACCTAGCGGTGCCAAAATCACAAAATATGGAAAGCTAGCAGTGCCAAAATCACAAAGTATGGAAAGCTAGCAGTGCCAAAATCACAAAGTATGGAAAGCTAGCAGTGCCACAATCACAAAGTATGAAAAGCTAGCAGTGCCAAAATCACAAAGTATGGAAAGCTAGCAATGCCAAAATCACAAAGTATAGAAAGCTAGCAATGCCAAAGATTTATGTGGATGCTTATGGTATCTGATATGGATAGAATAGGCCACACAAATACAACTTTAACTCTTGAACATTCAGATTTCTTTGTCAAATGTAAACCTTATTTATTCACATTTTTTTGAATTAATCATGCATTTTCTCATAGCTTCACAATTTCTATGATGTGGTTGTTTATTTTTAGAATGACCTTGTAGGGTACGTGTGAGGCATTGGATCTGCTCAGTTTTCACATAAAAGGAGAATATCTGGACCAGGAATGGCTGGATTAAATGCTAGAGTTAAGCCCACTATAGCGTCGGGCCGACCAAAGCCTTGTGAGTGGATTTGGTAGACGGAAACTAAAAGAAGCCCGTCGTATGTGTGTATGTGTGTGTATATGTTTGTGTGTCTGGGTTTCTCCCTCCAGCATCACTTGACAACCGATACTGATGTGTTTACGTCCCCGTAACTTAGCAGTTCAGCAAAAAGAGACCAACAGAATAAGTACTAGGCTTACAAAGAATAAATCCTGCGTCGATTTGCTCGACTAAAGGCGGTGCTCCAGCATGGCCGCAGTCAAATGACTGAAACAAGTAAAAGAGTAAAAGAGTATATATATATATTCATATATACACATACATATACATATATATATATATATGTGTGTGTGTGTGTGTGTGTGTGTGTGTACTTTTAGGCGCATGCACGCCGGTGTGCGGGCGCGCATGTGTAGGGACGAGCATGCGTGGTTACGCAAATACTATGAAGTTTTTGCCCCCCTTACTTTTACTCCCTTCCCTCATAGCGGTTATTTAAATAGCTCTTTTGTCTTAATAACGGTCAATCACAGAGTCATTTCTCATAGCATTTTTCCGATGGCTGGATAACTGAAGAATGGTGGCGTGGATTTCCACCTCGGCATCCGGAATACGGAGTTTTATCATGGCTACCGAATAATTGTCACATATATATATATATATATATATATATATATAATATATATATATATATATATATATATGTGTGTGTGTGTGTGTGTGTGTGTGTATGTGTGTGTGTGTGTGTTTGTGTGTGTGTGTGTGTTTAATATTAGGGAGTATAACTCCAAACTTACAGGGAAAATTTCAATTTAGCATTAAATCAAATTTCACAGTATAAATTTATAAAATATAAATTAGAGGTAAAACCACTATATATTTATCATTCATTTTATACTTTTTTAGATCTTGCTGTAAGTTGTATATTCAAAACAAAATTATATATATATATATATATATATATATATATATATATATATATTGGTTATTTATGTATTAGTTTATGTCTATCACTGTTTGAGTTGCATAATAGTGGTTTTATCTCTAATTCATATATATATATATATATATATATATATATATATGCATATCCAATGGGTTTTGTTTTTCAGTTATCGATGATCATATATATAGCTATTAGCAGTTGTATTCGTATAGTTATTGTTTCGTGCATTAATATCATTATAAAAGCCATGCAACGAATGATTCCCTTTTCATCCCCCCACATTTCGCTAGTTTGTAACAAAAACAATATTAGCATTTTTAAAAGAAAAATATTATTGATATTCTTTTTCAAACATATTAAACTGTTAATTCTTCTCTGAACCCTTATTTAATCTTTTGATTTCTCTTCGCCTTTTGATTTCTATTTCGTGTGTTTGTGTGTTTATGTGTGTGTGTTTACACAAACACGTGTGTGTCTAACCCTCTTTATATTTCGTTGTTTGTTTACGTGTTATTGTTTTCTTTCGTGTGTCTGGTGCGCCTAAGTCTTTATTTCCCCACCCCTCGCCTCACTCTCTCTGTCTCTCTTTATATGGTTTATTATGAAGCTGAGTTTGTATCCCTGCGTGCTTCTTTCTTTAGATAATTCATAAGATTATAGAACCCTAATTCGATTGTCTATTTGACCCAATCTGCCAATTTTCCTTAAATGCTTGTCGATTCTTGACTAATTCTATTTTCACCGTATTCTCTGATGTTTTTTCTTTGTTGTTTGTGCTCTTATTAGTGTCGCTGTTGTTGTTGTTATTATCGTTCTCTTCTTTGGTACAAATAGCCCATAGTCAGATACAAGATTTAAAACAACAACAGCAACAACAATAACTAGAAAATCAGGATATAATTACAGAATTGTCTAATTAACAGGTAAAGATTACAAGAATTACGGTGTAGTTCTTTTGAAATAGATAACAATTCGTCTTTGAAAATTATACTGTGGAGAACAGCACATACAAGCAGGCTAATACACACTCACATACACTAGAATGTGCTTCTATACATACAATCATACTTGTACGCATACATACGTATATACATACATATATACATACATGCATATATACATACATTCAGACAGACGCAAAGACATAAGCGCTCGTATGAACATATATATTATCAGGTAAATTTAGACTTGCGTTTGAGTTCAAAAAGATCTTTGGAAAACGAAATTAAATTATTGCGTTTGTGTGCGTGCGTATATGTGTGTAGTGGTTTATACCATTTTCAGTCTGTGTGCATATGTGTGTATCTGTATATACCACTGTGTGTTTATACGTCGTGTTTGGCATAGCATTTATTATCTTATTGTTTTTGTAAAATATTAATCAAATTTTTAGTGCTATAATTTCAAAAATTATGTTGACTCTTTGATTTCAATATTCTTTATATTTTGTTCATACATGTACATATATATATATATATATATATACATATATATATATATATATATTAATATATATATATATATATGTATAAATATATATATTTATATATAAGCATGCACATATATATATATATATATGTATGCGTGTGTATATATATTCATACATACATATGTATACATATGTATATACATATATATATAAGCATAGAAATACATATACTCATATATATATATACATGCACTTATATGCATATATATACATATACACATGTATAGATACTTACAAGCATACATACATACATATACATACATACATATACATACATGCACACACCACATACATACATACATACATACATACTTACATACATACATGCATACATACATACATACATACATGCATGTATGCATACATACATACATACATACATACATACATACATACATACATACATACATACATACATACATACATACATATACAAACTTTTGTTAAAAGTTATACCCTCTGGATATATGCGTAAAGTTTATATTATCTGTTTTATTTCGATATGTAAATAATTTTTACATTTTTATTACAAAGATATCAGGAGCCACCCTGCCCTTACAGGAAATTCATCAAATTCTCGCCAATTCATGTATAATTTTATCTTATTAGAATTTTGAATCTCTGTCAGAAAGTTAGCTTTTGATATCAAATTCTTTGTTTTGCTTTAATTTCCTTCGCCCCGTTTACGATGTAATCGAATATAGGCCCGCACACAAATTTCATGTCTTCTGCTTATAGTAGACAGGATTATTATTATTATTATTAAAATTATTATTATTATTATTATTATCATAATAATAATTATTATTATTGTTGTTGTTGTTGTTGTTATTATTATTATTATTATTATTATTATTATTATTAGTATTATTATTATTATTATTATTATTATTATTATTATTATTATTATTCAGTAGTTTTATTTTTATAGCGTGCTTTCACTTCACTACCGAGCGCAGCTCTGTGTGCCTTGGGTATGTGCTGTGATTTGTTGTAATGCTCTGATGGTTATTGTATGGAAAGTGCTCCGCGTAGGATGTGTGCAGTGCCTAGTAGTGCAATTTTTTGTATGTTATATGTGTTTGTAAGTCTTGGTGTTTTTGTTATGTATTTGTCTGAATATTTTTTTATCATGCCTAATGCACCTACTATGATAGGAATTGTCTCTGTTTTTAGGTTCCCCATTCTCTATTTCCAGGTCTTTGTATTTTGAGAGTTTCTCCATTTCTTTTAGAGACACGTTGTCATCTGCCGGTATTGATACATCAATTAGAAAGCATTTTTTTTCTTCATGATCTCTGACAACTATATCTGGCCTGTTGCCCTTAATTTCTCTATCTGTGTGTATCGGCATATCCCAGAGTATGGTTGCTTTCTCGTTTTCTGTGACCTTTTCTGGTGTGTGCCTATACCATTATTATCATTATTATTATCATTATTATTATTATTATTATTATTATTATTATTATTATTATTATTATTATTATTATTATTATTATATTTGACTTTTGCTTTACATTTGTACAATTGGCTTCAAGTCTCACCCAGAGACCTCAAGAGATATTAATTTAGAATTTCATGTCGGTGTTATGCCTAGGGTGCCATATATTTGGTTTTGTACATAGTGTTGTTCTAGAGAATGTTTAAGAAATCATACGAAAATCATTTGTTTGTTTTAAAACTTGAGATTACATAGAAAGTATTTTGCGTAGGATATGGGTAGTTTGAATTTCTGCCATTTTGGGGTTTCCTGGTATCTGAGCTAGGTAGCAATCAGCCCCTTTTGCTATCATTCTCAGGGCACCTATGGCAACAGGTATTGTTTTAATCTTCAGGTTCCACATTTTGCTAGTTTCTATTTCAAGATTTTTATATTTGCTCAGTTTTTGGTAGATCTTGACTGATACGTTTTTATCGATTGGGACAGTCATATTAATGAGGAGGCATGATTTTTGTCTGAAGTCTTTCATGTTGTTGTTGTTGTTCTTCTTCTTTTTCTTGTTGTTGTTATTGTTATTTGGGCGCAAACCTGGCAGATTCGTTAGCACACCGGGTAAAATGCTTAGCAGCATTTCGACCGGAGTTCCAATTCTGCTGAGGTCAACTTTGCCTTTCATCCTTTCGGGGTCGATAAATTAAGTACCAGTTACGCACTGGGGTCGATATAATCCACTATCCCCGTCCCCCAAAATTTCAGACCATGTGCCTATATTAGAAAGGATTATTATTATTATCATTATTTCTCTTTATCACATGTTTTGTTCGAGCTCCTTGAGTCTTACATTCGTAGCGGACTTGCTACCTGCAGCCTACGGTACCATGTTATTCTTTTCAGCTATCTAATACTTTTCCTGATGATTCTGGCCATGCCAAGGAGGCAAACCTTTTTAACAGTTCTACAGGGAACTCTATTCCAATTTCCTTTATATTCCTCTTGATGCCTTCTAATACTGTTCCCAAAGCCCCCAAAATAATTAGCACTATCTTCACCTTCTTCATTTTCCGTAGCCGGGTTATTTTGTACTTAAGTGGGTTGTATTTGTCTATCTTTTCGCTTTCCGCTTGAATATTCGTGGGACAAAGGCGCATACAACATGAACTATACAGCATATGTGGTGCATCTTGTGCACTATTATTATTATTGAGTTAGAGAGCTGTGCATGCCATCAAAATGACACTGGGATAAAATATACGAAGCCCAGTATACCCATCATGACTACCCGTCTTATAAGGGTACACCAGACACATGCATCACAACCATATGTGCGCGACATGGTGATCTCATATCAAGATAAACAGCGCATGACCTTGCAGGTGGGGCTCAGTTAGAATTTTCTTCTGGTCGAGTAACCTATCCCGCTCAAAATGTCCCTGAATAAGGATTGTTTAAGGATGTTGAACGAACCCCCCATGTTTCCAAAGATGAATTGTCCAAACCTCCAAGAATTCCTTTCAACACACGGCTATGATTCTTCCCCACTACTTCTGCTCGTGGTCAGAGATGCTCATATCGTCAGCCACTAAGGGACATGCTCAACTGGTTAAGGTCAAACAACTGACAAGCAAATCTGTGGTATTGAGCAGAATATTTGCTGTAGCCCATCTTTTATACCAAGACAAAACAATGCACATGATAACACTTCCAATCAGTTAACATCAGAAGACATGAGAGCCATCATATATTATTATTGTTGTTGTTGTTGTTGCTGTTGTTGTTACTGTGTTGCAAAGTTGTTAGTACTATGCTGCTGATGATAATGTTGATGATGGTGTTTTCTTGTGCTTGTGTGTTTTCTGTGAACATGAATGTAAATCAACATGTATGAAATATATATATATTAACTGTTTTGCGTTCTAATATTCTGTTTCCATTGTCTTTTATGGTGAATACCATTTGTTATTGTTTATTATTCTTATTAGTATTCGCTAACAGATTGACAGAACTGTTAGAGTGCCACAGAAACCCTTTCTGGATCTATTTTTATTTCAAAATAACCTGTTCCACCTTTACCTATATCTTTACCAAATAAAGAAAATCCTTACACAATACGGTAGTTTTTTCAGATATAAAAAATATTACAGTTATACATAATTGACCAAAAGTTTTAAATATGAAGGATAAATAAATTGTTAGTCTTAGGCAATCCAATTAGATATTGAAACTTCATTCAGTTATATTAATAGTACTCTAATAAGTTGTGAATCTGGAAGTCAAAGTCCCAGAGATCTTTTGCCTTCCCCTTTTCGTCCATTACTTTTTCCAGTGTATGTTTATATGAAGCACCCGTTACCCCGTATCCATACTTTCGACGTAGCAGCCAATGAAAGTTTTGGGTTACCTTGTCGCGTCTGCGCTTGTTCTCTTTCTGCGCAAGATTTTCACAAGCACTAACAATACGATTCACGCTTTCGACCCTCTTCTCATACTTTCTGCAGAGGTTCATTGCATTTGTGTGTTATATATCCTTTTTCCCTGAGTTGGTATTCAATGCCTGAACCTGGGCTGCGATGATTTGGCTTTCAGTCTTCTTGTTGAGCCACCCCCATAATGCTTCCTGATCTTTTAAGTTGTTAGTTTTCACGGTGAAACTGACCATGTAATTCCATACGAAGTATGGTTTCTTCACTCTCGTTGGTTATTCGTAATCGGAATTCATTAGCACTTTCAAGTCCATTTTTGGTAAATCCTCATGCATTTACAGTATACTTCAGCATGTCTTGTTTGCTGATTACCAAATATTCTGCCATGTTTCTTCTTTCACTGTTGATGCACTCCCGTGCGCTAATCAGCCCACGTCTACCTTTACACCTTTTCATGTAGAGCCTGTGTACGTTCGCCTTAGGCTAGAGGGCACCATGCATTGTCATTGCCTGGATGGGTGCACAGCAGCAGCCCATATGTAGATTGTAGTCATAAGGTTCCCTGAGTTGAGTTTTGACTTCAAGAGAAGTTTGAGGTGCTTCAAATAGCAGTAATGACTGTCTTCCATTTCTTTGTGCAAGATATTGTCCAGCTCCAGGATCCCATCATCATCCAGGTCTTCCATTCTCTCTCCGTTTGGCAATTCTATGCCTCTACAATCTGCTCTTTTCGCCCGTTTCAAAAGGAGCACCGCACACTTCGAGACACCGAATTCCATCCCTATATCGTTGCTGCACATCTGCGCTGTCTCTCCATTTCAGGTTCTGTTTTTGTGAACAGTTTTAAATCATCCACGAAGAGAAGGTGGTTGAGACGAGATCCAGTGTCTCTCAGTTCATAGAGCGCGTTGCCTTTGCGTAGGACCACAGAAAATGAGATCAAGGCAATAACAAATATTAATGAACAAGAGTCATCTAAGTGATGGTTGTTACAGAAAAGACGTGTTTTTCAACTAGGCATGCTGTTCTTAATCAGTGAATACATGTTCTCAGCTATTTCACACATGTCGAGTGTTTCCAAAATCCCCGAATGCGGCAACTTGAAGTAAACCTTTTGAAAGACTATCCAGGCCATGCATAATTATTTGTGGGGACGGGGTATCGTTAGCAGTTCTTCCTTATAAAGAATTATCACAAGGTTGTCCTTGGTGTCTTTGGATGATTTTCGGCATCCCTTTTGTTCTTCTGGCAGTAGATTGTTTTCCGCAAGAAACGTATATATTTTTCCTGCGAGGATGCCTTTTAACACTTTATTGTTGTTGTTGTTTGAGCTATTGCATTCTACATTAGCTAGCAGAGCTGCTGTCTTGAGGTTTAGTGACAACATGTCTTCTCAAATTTCGAGTCTTTCTTTGGAATCTCGTAGAATATAAGATGACACTTTCGGAAATTCAAAAATGCATATGTCTGTTTCCGCACCCTTCTTGGTAGCAGTTTGTATGTCGTGCTAAGTGCACCAATTAACACAAGAACAACTGCCACCTTTGTCTTCCACAATCTTTTCATCTCTCTGCCGATATTTCACGATTTCCACTCTACTATCATATGGCATGATCTATGATCCTACCTTCCTTGTTTCACCTTGCAGTTGGCTTCAATAGTATGGTCGGTCGTCAAATAGAAATCCTATAAAACCTTGTAGTTATCACTCACCATTATAGACTCTGGTTTGTGTTTCTACCATTTTTCTGTTTCTGTCAGTCAATTAATATTATAATTATCATCATCATCATCATCACCGTCATCATCACCGTCATTATCATCATCATCACCATCATCATCACCGTCATTATCATCATCATCATTATCATCACCGTCATTATCATCATTATCATCATCATCACCGTCATCATCATCATCATCATCATCATCATCATCATTCTCATCATCATCATCGTCGTCGTCATCAACATCAACATCATCATCATCATCATCAACACCGTCATCATCATCATCATCAACATCATCACCACCACCGTCATCATCATCATCATCATCATCATCATCATCATCAACATCAACATCATCATCATCATCATCATCATCGTCATCATCATCATCATCATCATCATCATCATCATCATCATCATCATCATCATCATCATCATCATCATCATCATCATCCTCATCCTCATCATCATCATCGTCATCACCGTCATTATCATCACCATCATTATCATCATCATCATTATCATCATCATCATCATCATCATCATCATCATCATCGTCATAGTTGTGGTGGTGGTAGTGGTCGTCGTTTTTGTGTTGTTCTGTTGGCATCATCCTTATAAATATCTTTAATATTGCTATCAACATTATCATTATTATAATCATTATAACTGTTTTTATTATAGGAAATATAACAGTTGTGTTCATATTATCATCATCATCATCCTCACCATCATCATCATCGTCATCATCATCATCATCATCGTCATCATCATCATCGTCATCATCATCATCATCATCATCATCATCGTCATCATCATCATCGTCATCATCATCATCATCATCCTCATCATCATCGTCGTCGTCGTCATCATCATCATCGTCATCATCATAATCATCATTCTCATCATTATCATCGTCGTCGTCATCATCATCATCGTCATCATCATCATCATCCTCATCATCATCATCATTGTCGTCATCATCATCATCGTCATCATCATCATCATCATCCTCATCATCATCGTCGTCGTCGTCATCATCATCATCGTCATCATCATAATCATCATTCTCATCATCATCATCGTCGTCGTCATCATCATCATCGTCATCATCATCATCATCCTCATCATCATCATCATCGTCGTCATCATCATCATCGTCATCATCATCATCATCATTCTCATCATCATCATCGTCGTCGTCGTCATCATCATCACCATCATCATCACCATCATCATCATCATCATCATCATCATCGTCATTATAATTGTTGTTGTAATCGTTTATCATCCGTTTCCAAATTATCCTCATAATTCAGTTATCTCTGTATTCAATTCGTTTTTCCTCCCGCGGCACAAAGCTTATCAGTATGTGCCTCATTCACAAGATATTTGTGTGTACATATCAGAATGTGATATATGTGTGATTATGTGTGCGCGTGTGTCTGTGTGTATGCGAATGAATGTGTGTGTGTGTGTGTGTGTGTGTGTGTTTGTGTATCTATGTGGATGGTAGATATGTGAAAGTGTGTTCGTATGTAAGTGTGAATGTGTGCTTCCGCTTTGTTGTAAGGCCCCCTACATAGAATAATTTCTCTTGTTAAAGGAAATTTTAAGGAAAACGCTAATCGTCCAATTGCAAAAAATATAAAGGATAACCGTGCTTACCAATTCTTGCTTAAATATTCAAACCCTGAGAAATGTTTTATACTTGGTGTCTTGTTTATTATAAGACATGAACCCCGGCCACCAGTTGATTAAATACTGCATTTATCTCTCCATATATAAAAGGCAAAATGTCTGTCTGTGTATGTGTATGTATCCTTTATACAAATTCACAATTTTTCAGTTAGAGGGCTCGCACTTTCTATGGTCATTTAAAACCGTCCAAGGGTGGTCATGCACATCTTTACATTTCCCCAGTCACCCCGCAAAGCCTTCAAAAAATCAATAGAAGTGACTTTTTTGTGAATTTTCTATCCAAAATCCAATCAAAATGCCCGAAACTTGATACGCCAATTGAATGTCAAATAGCTTGGTCGGAGATTTGGACAGTACTCGCGTGTATGTGCACACGCACGCAGCTGTATATGCATGAACTAGCACTATGACTCGGCGTTGCCGGGTCATAGTGATAGCATCGGCTAAAATGTTTATAGCATCTAGCTAGAGTATATAACTTGCATACAATAGAACGAATGGTGCTCCACAGAGTGGTCGTGAACAGAACTCAGAGCTATAAGATGCAGGTGAACTGTAGTGAGATGTTTAAGTCCAAGTGGCATTTTACATAAATGCAGGTATGTAATTTATTTATTATTAAATATAATAATATAAATTATTTGCATGTTT
The DNA here is from genome assembly GCF_006345805.1 of Octopus sinensis. NCBI lineage: Eukaryota > Metazoa > Mollusca > Cephalopoda > Octopoda > Octopodidae > Octopus > Octopus sinensis. The sequence continues at coordinate 33,252 of NW_021833260.1, forward strand.
TAAGCTACGAAACAATTCGTTGTAGTATTAGAATTTTCTTATTGTTAAATAAAATTTCCTAAAACTACTTGTCTGTCATTACCCTTGTGGGTAATAAAGAAATAGGTAGTTGTAGTAGTTGTGGATGTGGTGGAGGTGGTGGTGGTAGTAGTAGTAGTAGTAGTTGTTGTTGTTGTAGTTGTAGTTGTAGTAGTAGTATAGTAGTAGTAGTAGTAGTAGTATAGTAGTAGTAGTAGTAGTAGTAAGTAGTAGTAGTAGTAAGTAGTAGTAGTAGTAGTAGTAGTAAGTAGTAGTAGTAGTAGTATAGTAGTAGTAGTAGTAGTAGTAGTAGTAGTAGTAGAGATCTTATTGTTATAATGATTACGGTTTTTTTTTCTTTCCTACTTCAGCCTCTTATTGGAAATTGTACTCCCAAATAGCACAGTATGTGCATAGAGTCCGATACAAACGCTCAATCAAGTCTACCTGAAGTTTTAAGCAACTACAATAACGACAACAACAACAGCAACAATACGTTACCCAGGTAATAATCACAAGAGAAATAAACGAGCGACATCCTGAGGCATGTCTGTGTAAACAGATAAAGAAATTTAGCCAAAACAAGAAAATATCTCAAAGACTTTCGGTGATTGCATTTGACAAGGACAATGTTCGAAAAGAAGTGAATAATTTCTAAAAATGGACTTTCTTAGAGAATTTGGTGTATATAAGTCAAAAATATCTCCATGATAACGGGATGAATAAAATGGAGAAAAAATGAATGCGGATTCTATTCTTTGACGTTTAATTAGTGAAAAAAAAAAGAATCTATAAGATTTGTAGGTTCTTTTTTTCTTTTTTTTTTCTTAGATTTGTAAGACTAAAGCAGGCAGTGTTCAATCTGAACATATTTAGCTCGTCTCCTATGCTTCTCTCGTTTACTATACTTTTAGGTTGTTCTACGCTTTCAACGTTTTCTCTACTTACATCGGCCAAAGAAAATAAATAACCATTCTGTTTTTGTTTGCTTCGATTCTGCATCACTTCATTTGTAAACTCCAGCTTGTTGAATTCACACATTCAGCTGTCCAATACCTGATGCATAGATTCACAACCTTGGGCCCAATCCATTATAAGCATACGGCAGTATTTTCACACAACAGCCATCATCTGTTTCGACCACATTCATCACCATGTCCTTATCCGTCTCTTGGATTCGACTCTTATTCCCTATAACTGCTCAGCTGACATCTCATTTGTGCTCCTCTTTTTCTCCAAATTAAGATTACGCATCATCATACTCTTAACAAATTTCTTTCGATCCTCATTAGATATTCCACAACCAATGCTTGTCTTACTGGCGCTGACATTACTACGCCTTATAACCAGTAAAGGTAACATGTCGCTAAATTTTATCTGCCCCTCTGTTTACTGTATACAAGAATCCCCTGCTACATTCATCCCCAACGTAACATACCTGATAGAATCTATTCATTGCTTTGGCTAACTGTTTCAGGTTCTCTATGTGACTGTTTAATCATGTCATGTACAAAAGAAGCCTTGCAAACTCTGAATTTCAGAGACAAAGAGACAGCATTGTGGGTCATTCTGAAAGGTGGGCATAGTGTAAAATCGCTGAAAACCTTGGGATCCCACATTCTACAGTTAACAGAGTGAGTGTGCAATTCACCAGCGAGAGGAAGAAGTCCACATCACTTCGTCTAGATCAACCAGCACCCTTTGATAGGACCCTTCTCTTTGTTAAGAGAA
>NW_021833260.1:42500-50000 GCF_006345805.1 Octopus sinensis
TGAAAGGCAAAGTCGACCTCGGCGGAATTTGAACTCAGAACGTAACAGCAGACGAACTACCTATTTCTTTACTACCCACAAGGGGCTAAACACAGAGGGGACAAACAAGGACAGACAAACGGATTAAGTCGGTTACATCAACCCCAGTGCGTAATTGGTACTTAATTTATCGACCCCGAAAGGATGAAAGGCAAAGTCGACCTCGGTGGAATTTGAACTCAGAACGTAACGGCAGACGAACTACCTATTTCTTTACTACCCACAAGGGGCTAAACACAGAGGGGACAAACAAGGACAGACAAACGGATTAAATCGATTACATCGACCCCAGTGAGTAACTGGTACTTAATTTATCGACCCCGAAAGGATGAAAGGCAAAGTCGACCTCGGCGGAATTTGAACTCAGAACGTAACGGCAGTCGAAATACCTATTTCTTTACTACCCACAAGGGTCTAAACACAGAAGACAGACAAACAAGGACAGACAAACGGATTAAGTCGATTACATCTAACCCCAGTGCGTAACTGGTACTTAATTTATCGACCCCAAAAGGATGAAAGGCAGAGTCGACCTCAGCGGGATTTGAACTCAGAACGTAATGCCAGACGAAATACGGCTACGTATTTCGCCCGCCGCCTTATCGCTGGCAGCGAAGTTCCTGTCAACAGTTCGTCTGTCATGAATCAAACCCTACAATAGCATAAGACATATAATTGATTTATTAACACTTAAAAGCTAACTACGGTGTGATTTGAAATCACATAGTAGACACCCGGAATTATTGCTGCAATTCATTCTAGCTGACATTAACTCCTTTGCTAATCGATCGCTTTTCATCGATCATTCACAGACCATGAAGATAATGTGTATAAACGTTGAATAGACGCACAATTCTGGTATTGTTTCAGTGTCTGGACACGAAACAAGCGCGCGCACACACAAAACGTACTCTCTCTCTCTCTCTCTCACACACACACACACACACGCACGCACACACACACACACACACACACACACACACAAGCATACACACTTCTGAAGGCGTATAAACGATTCAACAAGGATGATATAGGGGAGAAATATATAAATACGAGACTGCGGATATTTTAAAATGAATAATTGGACATGGTAAAGATATGATATAAATTAAACAAAGAATATTATTAACAATTATATAATTAAACAAAGAATACAGATCGTTGTATAAAAATACACAGTAATTTAAGATATTATTTAAAATCTCGAAAGATATACAACGGGTGTGTAGCCCATCTGATTGTCGCTTAGAATCTTAACTGATTGGAAGTGTTATCATGTACATTGTTTTGTCTTGGTGTAAAATATGGGCTGCAGCAAATATTCTGCTCAATACCACAGATTTGCTTGTCACTTGTTTGACCATAACCAGTTGACCATGTCTCTTAGTGGCGGACAATATGTGCATTTCTGATCACAAGCAGAAGTAGTGGGGGAGCATCATAGCCGTGTGTTGAAAGGAATTCTTGGATATCGTGCCAGACAATTTTTCAACATCAATCACCAAACATGTTTTGAAATTTTTGTAGTCGGAGCTGATCGTGAGCAATCGTTCATGTCGCCCTTGACATATTACATTTGAGGTAAATCGCATACCATCTAAACCCAGCGATTTACCTCTCGTACAACTCCCCAGCGTCAGTAACTCAACTGCTTTTATCATTTGTTTGCAACGAGTTCCCAACTTCTCCACCGAGAGCCACCGTAAGTCGTCGATGTAGTTACTACAGCACACCATCTCCAGTCTACCGTCGCCGACAAATATTTCATCAATGGGCTGCTAGGAAAGCGCACGTAACTGCCTCTGTATATAGAATTCATTCTAGATTTAAGTAATTAAACCTCGTAATTTAGACTTTGTTCCCATTTTCCGTCTCTGCCATCAGAAATCACCACTAAAGCGTGGTCTATCGATCCTTTCCAAACAGCGGTGAGGCATGCATCCACCGAGGAGTGTCAGAAATGCCGCTAAAATGGCAGTTGCGATGCTGTCTGTGGTCGCCTTCTTGTCGATCCTTCCGTAAAATAGCTCTCTTCAGAAAGCCCCTTCACCGGAAGTGTGTGAATGGTGTAGTATAAGTGGGAGCAATGGCTGAACACTTGTGCTCTGGAAGGGATTCTGTGAGATAAACAACAAAAAAATCAAGAACAGAAATAGTCAATGAAGAAGTAATCACATTTTTACTTAAATATCACTGAAACAAGCAAATTTTCAAATCGGTCAAAAAGGCTGATAGTTTTATAATTCTTCAAATTCTCAGAAAGATTAAGATATGCGTACACAGATCTATGAACAGAATCCACGTATATATGCAAATATTTACCAAAGCTCCTGAGACAGACCCCTGCTATTTACATTGTCTTCTTAATCCCTAAGTCTTCTGTTACTTTCTCATAGTATCATTTTACGCACTTATCTGCCTCCCTATGTAGAGTTCATTCTAGATTTAAGAAATTATGACTCGTAATTTAGACTTTGCTCCCATTTTCCGTTTCTGCCACCGAAAATCACCACTAAAGCATGGTCTATCGATTCATTCAGAACAGCGGCGAGTTATGCATCCACCGAGGGGTGTCAGAAATGCCGCTAAAATGGCAGTTGCAATGCTGTCTGTGATCCCCTTCTTGTCGATCCTTCTATAAAATAACTCAGAAATCCCCTTCACCGGAGATGTGTGAATGGTGTAATATAAATGGGAGCAATGGCCGAACACCTGCGCTGCTGACTTCTCCGTTTATGTGGTGTCCATATCTAAGAGGTGATATTGTTCCACTATTGTTTGTTGTCGCCATATAAATTTCCTATTTCGATCCGTTGCGATTGACTTTGTACGGATTGTTCGCGGTCGACATTCAGACATCAATGATATCCATTTAGTAATTGTACAGACAGTTGGAAATGTATGAACAAGTTTGAGACACTTTTACACCCTTCTCTGCTATCAGATATACACACAAAACCACAATATGTTTCTCAATGACATTCCTACCTTCCACTGATATTACAGCGTTGGACTTCCTTCAGAATGGTTCTTGATACCTGAAGAAGTCAAGTTCCTTTTCCCCCGTAGGGGAATATATGACCACCTGTTTATGTAGGTATCGCCTACGCTGCTCTTCAAGTCCACAGTCGCTAATCTAACATCCGGGCCGGGGAAAATAATTCGAACCTCAGATCCAGAGTTTTCTGCAAAAAGCACTACGGAAACAGCATTCTTTCTGTGTGAAACAGGTCACATAATTTCCTCTCGAAGAACGGGTGATCCGCTAAGTAAAAAAGAAGAAATGGAGTAATTATCGAAAGATACACCTCTAGGAATAATAAGAACCGCAATGTATTGTCTAAAACCACACACACAAAAAAAAAAGACTACATCAAGAGATGTCTTGGAATAATTCTTTCTACTGGAAGCTCAAGACCTCAAATTACGGGGGAAGGGATTAAGTCGATTACATCGACTCTAGTACGTGATTGGTACTTATTTAATCGACTGTGAAATGATAAAAGGCAGTGTTGACCTCGGCGAAATTTGAACTCAGAAGGCGGCGGCAGATGAAATACAGCTGAGCATTTCGCCAGGTTGCTACCATACTTCTTGGAACAATAATAATAATAATAATAATATAATAATAATAATAATAATATTAATAATAATAATAATAATAATAATAATAATAATAATAATGAATAATAATAATAATAATAAAATAATAATAATAATAATAATAATAATAATAATAATAAGAAACATGGAAATACACATAACCAAACCCCAAATACAGAATGCTGTGCAAGATTCTACGTCGTTATCGACGATGAATATTCAGTAGTTAGAGCAACGGAATTCATACCCGCCAAAATAGAAAAAAAAGGAGGAGGAGAGTCGAACTCAATGCTTTACCTGCTACATTATTTATTGACCCCAAAATGGTAGGAGACAAAACTGATCTCAGCATGATTTGAACTCAGACACAGAAAGCCAGAATGAATGTTCCCCTGACATTTCCTCCGGCACTGGAGATTTTCCAGTTCGTAGTTACTAACCTACTAGAAATATTAACAAATTCTTCGTCAAATTACAAAATAATTTCTTCAAATGCAAAAGGAGAACACGTGTAGCTTTAAATACACCATGTCTGCAGAAAAGCAAGGTTGGTTACAATTGGAGCAACTTCTACTATAAGTGTTAATAATAATAATAATAATACTAATAATAATAATGAAATTATTGTATACAGTGCCCAGGTGCACCACAACTTGTCAAAAAGTGCGTATATAGCATATGCAGTAATGTACAAATGTCTAGGAAGTGAACTGTGTATGAGTCAGATACATGCTTGCGTGTATATGGAGGGGAGAAAATCAGGTGTAGTGTTGGCGAATCTCAGGAAGCATGGACGTTTTGAAGGATGCAGTGCTCCGACAACTAACAACTGATGCCAGCAATTTGTTCCATGCTTCAGCAACTCTTAGCATGAAAAAATGTTTCCGAAAGTCATGGGAGCTGTGCGGTTTTCTGACTTTGTAAACATATCCACGGGTGTTGTTGGATGCAGGCTGAAAACTGAGCTGTGGGATGGAGTTTGTGAGATAAACACAAGAAAATCTAGAACAGAAATAGTCAATGAAGAAGTAATCACATTTTTACTTAAATATCACTGAAACAAACAGATTTTTAAATCGGTCAAAATGGCTGATAGTTTTATAATTCTTCAAATTCTCAGAAAGATTAAGATATGCGTACACAGATCTATGAACAGAATCCGCGTATATATGCAAATGTTTACCAAAGCCCCTGAGACAGACCCCTGCTATTTACATTGTCTTCTTAATCCCTAAGTCTTCTGTTACTTTCTCATAGTATCATTTTACTGTGGTGTTAATAACAACTTAACATCGCTTCGTCGTCACTTCTCGTCCGATAAGTTATTAAACTATCAAACAACGCAAACAGACACCCGAATCACGTGATAACAAGGGAGGACCTACGCATCGTTCAATTTGCTAGAAACAGCAGTAAAACTTCCCTTAAATTACGTGTTACCGTCTTTCAGGAAATAAGACATTGCATAAATTTAGTGCAGAAGTCGGAGACGATATGTCTTCTATATTCTTCATCACAAGCTCAGGGGGGGGGAGGGGAATGATGTACATCTATCGTCTTTTCTTTGTTTTAGTCATTGTAATGTGGTTATGTTTGGGCACTGGTTTGAAGGGCTGACTTACCAAGACTTATTTTTAAAGTCTGGTACTTAATTTATCGGTTCCTTATATCGAAACGCTAAGCTACGAGAACGCTAACAAATCAAAACCGGTTGTCTGGCTGTGGTGGGAATAACACACACACACACACACATACACACACACACACACATACATACATACATACACAGATACATACACACACTCACACATGCATACACAAACACACAGACATATACACGCACATATATACACACACCCACTCACACGCGCATACACAGACACATACACATACACTCACACACGCACGCACACATACACACACGCAAGCACACATATATTCACTCACACACGCATGCACAAACACACACCAACACACACATATACACACATACACTCACTCACACACGCATACAAAAAAACACATTTATATACACACACATACATACACGCACTCACTCACATACGCATACACAAACACACGCACATACACACACACTCACACACGCATACACACACAAACTCACACATTGTTTCCGTCTACCAAATTCATACACGAGACATTGGTCACCGCCGGCGCTATAGTAGGAAACTTTTGTCTTGGGTGCTGTAGAGTGGGATTGAACCGGACACTACGTAGCTGCAAAGCCGTACCTGAGCCTATTGCTCATGATTCTTTACAGAATACTAGAGAAAAATGAGAAGGAGGTATGTATATGTGTATATATATACATATATACATACATGCCTACATATATGGTGTCTCTCTAACTCTCTATCTATCTTTCTATCCATCTATCTGATTGTCTCTCTCTCTATCTCTCTCTTTCTTTCTATCTATCTGTCTGTCTATCAATTTATCAATCTAACAATCTACCTATCTCCTGTCTCTCTATCACTCTCTCGCGCGCTCTCTCGTTTTCTCTCTCTCTTTTGCTCTCCATCCATCCATTCATCTAGCTGTCAGTCTATCTATCTATCTATCTATCTATCTATCTATCTATCTATCTATCTATCTATCTATCTATCTATCTATCTATCTATCTAGCACCTCTGCCGTCCTGGGTCGACCTTAAGTGACTTCAACACAACCAAGCATTCTATAGGGGTTTAGTGGAGGGGAGGTACGACGACGACGAGCTCGGGCGAACCTGGACGTCGACGAGAGTACCTGACCCGCCTGTTCGGGACGACTTTCGGGCCAGGGCCCATGGACAACTTCCAGAGATCCCTGGCTGGCATGCTACCGAGAAGCGCTACCCGTTCGGGATAAGCTCTACAGACACGCTCGAGAAACACGGGCCGACCTGCCCGAGATGCGGTCAGAGCGACGAAACCGTTCTGCACGCACTCGTTCGTTCAGTGTCCAACCAATTTCCGACCTGTGGGCTTATGTCGAACAACTGCTGTCACGTGTGGCGAGTCGGTTTATCAGCTGAGTCTATCGTCAATATTGTCACGCCTCCTTCCTTCAAACGGGAAGGAAGAGCTTTTTTCATCATCCTTGTGGCTATGGCGAAAGAATGTATCTGGTGGACGCGTCTGAAAGGATTGGAGACAACACTTTCCTCTCTGGTCAATCTCTCATCAACTTCTTCAAGTACCACTTGAAAAGGAAGTGAGAGTAGAGAGGCAAGTTTTGTCTAGCGAATGTTTTAAAAAAAGATGGGTGAATGTAGCAAGAATGGCACGTATGAATGACGAAGCCACCTTGAGCATAGTCCTATGAACCCAGAAATCGAAAACAGAGAGTTGCTTATTGCAAAAAAAAAAAAAAAAAAAAAAATATAAAATGTGACTTCATTGACCGAGGTTACCGTGGTCTTTTCCGTAGGCTTTTCTTTCCACGGGTAAACCTCACCTGTCCTCCCCTTTACACTTCATATTGACATTTCTGTGATAACGATCCCTATTGATCAATTTTTTTTCCTCTCCCCCTTTTTTTTTTTTTTTTTTTTTTTAACCCCCCCCTTTTTTTTTGTCCTCTTTCTCTCCTTTTACGATCCCTTTTGATCGAAACTCCCCTTTCCTTTTTTTTTTTTTTTTTTTTTTTTTTAAACCTTCAAAGAAAAGCTCTACCTTGTAATTTGTTCTATCTGTGGTGCAGCCCTTGTGGCTAATAAAGAAACATATCTATCTATCTATCTGTCTGTCTGTCTATCTGTCTGTCTATCTGTCTATCTGGCTGTCTATCTATCTATCTATCTATCAATTCTATCTATCTATCTATCTATCTATCTATCTATCTATCTATCTATAT
>NW_021833260.1:52500-67500 GCF_006345805.1 Octopus sinensis
CAAACATACATGCATACATACATGCATACATACATACATACATACATACATACACATGCATACATACATGCATACATACATACATTCATACATACATACATACATGCATACATACATGCATACATACATGCATACATACATACATACATACATATATAAATACGTGCATCCATACATACATACATACATGCATACATACATACATACATACATACATACATACATACATACATGCATACATACATGCATACATACATGCATACATACATACATACATACATACATGCATGCATACAAACATACATACATACATACATACATACATACATACATGCATACATACATACATACATACATACATACATACATACATACATACATACATTCATACATACATACATAGAGCGGATATTAACTTAAAGCTGAAGATCAGTGAAAAAGATAATTATTGAGAAATTATTGAATTATTGAGAAATCTGCAGTTACTCTATCCAGACTACAAGTTCACGTTTTTACCTGTAATTATTAGGGCCCTGCTTTCTCTATTATTCTTTTATTCTTTTTTATTCTTTTACTTGTCTCAGTCAATCCATTGGGCTATTACATGTGGAGCGTTGTTGAGAGTGAGGTCAAAGAACACGCCCATAACACAAAAGCTACCATAGTCAGAGGTATGTCCAAAATGAACCAGGACCACTTGATTCGAGCATGTAGATAATTTATATCTCATTTAGAAGCAGTGCCGAAGCTGAAGGTGGCTTTATTGAATAAATATTAAAGAAGGTTTAATTTTATTAAAGAAGGTTTAATAAATATTAAAGAAGGTTTAATTTTATTAAAGAAGGTTTAATTTTATCCTCAAAGCATTTTTTGATAAATATAGTTATCTGTTAAATGTTTATTTTATTTCTTTTTATAAACATAAATCTGTCCTGAAATATCTTACGCACCCTGTATTTTATATAACTAATATAGGGCACTCCGTCGGTTGCGACGACGAGTGTTTCAGTTGATGCGACCAATAGTAGTGCTAGCTCGTGAAATTATCGTGCAAGCGGCTGAGAACTCCACAGATACGCGTATACTTAACGTAGTTCTCATAGAATGCGACAAGGCTGACCTTTTCAAATACAGGTAGAATTCAGTTTTGCCAGATCGGTGGAGTGAGGTGAAATAAATTGCAATGCTCAAGAACACAACGTGCCGCCGTGTGTCGAACTCACGAATAAGCTAACCACTACTCCACACACCGTTAAATACTACATATATATACTATATATATATATATATATAATATATATATATATATATATATAATATATATATATATATTATAGATATGCAACTACATAATGAAAAGAACTGCATAATACATTGCAATACTGGAATAAGGAGATGTGCTTCGACAAGACATGGCTCGGACTTTTTTCCTGCCTGGGTAAAAACAGATTGAGAGATAAGTATTTAGATATATATATATATATATATATATATATATGATTTGATTTTGATTTTGATTTTTCCAGTTTCACCTAATGAGCTGTGGACATGCTGGGGCACCGCCATTTGGTTTGCTACACGGTTTTACCTCACGGATGCTTTTTAGCAAACGCCATCTGATGCATGAGAGAGTTCGATGCAGCTGCCCTCATCTGCACCTCCTGCCGTGAAGTTGGTTCATCCGGGACACCTGACAGGAAGAGATCCAGTCCTACTTTAAAGACATCCGCATCTACACCATGCAGGTCCCTCAGGTTCTTCGGGAGGATATTGAAGAGCCGTGGGCCTCTGAAGCCCAGGCTATCACAATATCTTGTCCTACATCTTGATGGCAAATTTGGAGTCCTTGGTACTACGCAGTGGCGTCCGGTTCTGGCATTTGTGTGACTCTCGATGCCAAAGTCTGGGACAAGACCTTCCAGGATCTTCCAGATATATATTATGGCATATCTTTCTCGTCTACGCTCCAGGGAATAGAGCTTTAATCTCTTGAGTCTCTCCCAGTAGCTCATATGCTGCACAGAGGCTATCTTCTTCGTGTAGCTTCGTTGGATCGCCTCAAGTTCTGTGATCAACTTGACACTGGATGGTGACCATAGCTGAGAGCAATAGTCAAAGTGGCTTAGGACAAGTGTCTTCCAGAGGACCATCATGGTTTCTTGTTCTCTTGTTCTATATATATATATATATATATATATATAGAGAGAGAGAGAGAGAGAGAGACAGACAGACAGACAGAGACAGACAGACAGACAGACAGAGACAGACAGACAGAAATTCAGATAGATAGGTTGTTAGATAGGTAGGTAGATAGGTAGGTAAATAGATAGATAGATAGAGAGAGAGAGAGGGTCAGACAGATAGACAGACACTCGGGCGGATAGACAGACAGACAAGTAGACAGACAGACAGACAGACATGTAGGTAGGTAGGTAGATAGGTAGGTAGGTAGGTAGATAGATAGAGAGTGAGTGAGTGAGACAGACAGATAAGCACTTAGATAAATAGATAGATAGATAGATAGATGGATAGATAGATAGATAGAGAGAGAGAGAGAGAGAGAGCGAGAGATAAACAGACAAGTACATACACACATAGAGCTAGATAGATAGATAGATAGATAGATAGATAGATAGATAGATAGATAGATAGATAGATAGATAGATAGACATACATTATATAAAAGTACGCAGATAAGAGTATACGAGCTATATATATAGTGAGGTATTCTATTATGTAGATACACAGTTTTCATAAATATTGACACTGATACATATCTGCAAGCATTTACCAACTCACGTGGATAGTTTTACTCATCAAACAGCCTTTGTTGAGAATCAAATACCATAGATGTCTTGCTGTGATATCCTCTTCCGACCCCTTTAAAAATTCTGGCACCCTACAGAGTGTCCATTAAGAAGGATAATAGTGACAATGACTAGTCTTGCACTCCGGGGTAGCTGCAGCAATGTATGTATAATATATGGCGTACCCAGATCTTGTATATGAAAAATTGAATACCCATGATTTGAGGAGATAGCAAATTGGACTGTTTTTGATTGACTGCATTCTTGATACTCGCTTCCGCAAGCACACAGATATACGTAACACAAATAACATTAACTTTTGCAATCTATACTTCAAGTTTTATTGCTTAACGTTCGTGTCCTCGGCTCTTAATAATCTCCAGCACTCACTAATCTTTCAGGGTGAACAAATTCATAGCAGTTCTCTTTCACTCTCGTAAAATTCCTCCCTTTCTCTCTCTTACTCACTCCCGTCCATACATAAACGTGTGCTTGTGTATGTATATATATGTATATATATATATATTTCTTTACTACCCACAAGGGGCTAAACACAGAGGTTACGAACAAGGTCAGAAAAATGGATTAAGTCGATTATATCGACCCCATTGTGTAACTGCTACTTAATTTATCGACCCCGAAAGGATGAAAGGCAAAGTCGACCTCGGCGGAATTTGAACACAGAACGTAACGGCAGACGAAATACCTATTTCTTTACTACCCACAAGGGGCTAAACACAGAGGTTACGAACAAGGACAGACAAACGGATTAAGTCGATTACATCGACCCCAGTGCGTTATTGGTACTTAATTTATCGACCCCGAGAGGATGAAAGGCAAAGTCGACCTCGGCGGAATTTGAACTCAGAACGTAACGCCAGACGAAATACCGCTAGGCATTTCGCTCGGCGTGCTAACTTTTCTGCCAGCTCACCGCCTTATGTATATATGCAGATGTGTGTGTGTGTGTGTGTGTGTGTGTGTGTGTGTGTGTGTGTTTGCGTGTGTTTCTGTCTGTGTGTGTCGGGGTAGGTGTGGTTCCGAATTCAGTCCCACTGCGTTGCACCTTTGGGCTTGTGTCTTCTGCTATAACACTCAGAGCGAGCTCACATCGGTCGGTAAAGGGGCGATAGAATATGTACCAGAGTTACGAAGGCAAATTTATAAAAGATGGAGGCCGATTTTGCTCCTCTGCACTCTTCAAGGCGGTGCTCCAGCATGGGCGCACTCACACCACTGAAATAAGAAAAAGAAAGATTAAAAGAATCACAGTATAGCAATATATGTTTCAGCAGAAACTCACATCATTTACATAAACAGATATATACATATGTATACATATATAAATATATATCACGTGATCACGTGACCGACCGACCATCAGATGTTGCTACACTCGCTGTCACAATGCGTTCGCATGTTTAGCCTTCGAACGACGCCACCCCGCTGGCTAAGCGAGCAGGCCAACAGAAGAAAGTGGGATAAGAGTGGTGAAAGAGTACAGCAGGGATCACCACCCACTACCGGGCATCTTGGAGCTTTTAGGTGTTTTCGCTCAATAAACACACATAACGCCCGGTCTGGGAATCGAACCGCGATCCTCCGACCGCGAGTCCGCTGCCCTAACACTGGGCCATTGCGCCTCCACATATATATATATATATATATATATATATATATATATATATAATATTAATAAATAAAATAAAACATATGCATATATATAAACATATATGTACTACCTACCTCTACATGTACATATACACGCATATATATATAATATATACATGCATATATATATATATTATATATATTATATATATTTACATATACATATATATATACATATTATATATGTATATATATATATACATATATACATATGCATGTATATATATATATGTGTGAATGTGTGTGTTGTGTGTGTGTGTGGTGTGTGTGTGTGTGTGTGTGTGGTTTGCGTGTGTTTCTGTCTGTGTGTGTCGGGTAGGTGTGGTTCCGAATTCAGTCCCACTGCGTTGCACCTTTGGGCTTGTGTCTTCTTGCTATAACACCAGAGCGAGCTCACATCGGTCGGTAAAGGGGCGATTAGAATATGTACCAGAGTTACGAAGCCAAATTCTAAAAGATGGAGGCCGATTTTGCTCCATCTTGGAGCATCTTGAGAGCTTTTAGGTATGTTTTCGCCTCATAAACACAGAAATAACGCCCGGTCTGGGAATCGAAAACCGCAATTCTTCCGACCGCGAGGTCCGATGCCCTAACACTGGGCCATTGCGCATCCAACATTTATTATAATAATATATAGATATATATATATAATATATTAATAAATAAAATAAAAAGCATATGCATATATATAAAACATTATTATGTATATACCTACCTCTACATGTAAATATACACGCATATATATATAATATATACATGCAGATATATATATATATATATATATATTACATATACATATATATATACATATATATATATGTTATATATATATACATATATACATATGCATTGTATATATATAGTGTGACATGAATGTGATTTATTGGTGTGTGTGTGTGTGTGTTGTGTGTGTGTATGTACTTACTCGTGCACCTACATACGCACAGATATATAAATGCGTATATAGCGGATATGTATGATTGCCAGAAGCGACGACAACGAGAGCTGTAGAGCTTATTGTGGTATAATATAATACAAAATCCAAGATGCATTATACATTATTTTGAGATTTTACCCTATACTTTTCTTAATTCAATCTTTAAGTTTGAACTCATCCTAAAGTCAAATTGTGAGGAACCCAATTCGCTCCTCCCGAAGGCCCCGAAGTTCTGAGTGTTGTGACAAACCGGTTGCCGGATTAAGGTAACAATGAGAGGACAGGAGGAATTCCTCCTCCATTTCGCTCAGCTTCCTCTCTTGCAAAAACACTGCACCGTGTAAATGGATTAAATTATAATGAAAATAGTTACCGACAGCACTACTTGTCCACATAGATGTACAAGTGCTCATCTAGTAACTTTTCATTCTAGTGGACGATATCTCCATTTATTAAACACGCATTGTCTATTTCCATAATGAAACACCATTTTCTTGAACTATCAACCTCTTACATCAGAATTTTAAACAATATTTCCATCTAATTCAATATATCAGCAAATCTCTCTATATATAAAGCTGAAGTTGTCTGTGTATGCCAGGTTTGGTAGCCTTCAACTAACACTATCTCCTCCGAGACCCTGCGGCACAAGTTGACCGAAATTGAGTGTATGATAGAAGAAAGCTTGCTTTTCATTCCGTAGAAGAAAAAATTCAAATTTGACCATGTTAAGACCAAAAATTATTTACATAAAAAAGATGGGGTTTTTTTTTCTATGAAAATCCCTATTTTTTACGATTTTTTTACTGCTGTGTCGCCATGTTTCGGTGTATTTCAATCAGAAAAATGTTCACTTAAAGAGCATAACAAGCTACATAATGCAAAATTTTTACTTTTCAAAAATTCCAAATCTAAAGGGTCGAAACAAACCCGAGCAACACCGGGCGATACTGCTAGTTATATCCATTTTCCCCTGATTAAAATTTTGCTACACAGGCGCCATTTTCATTTCACATTGCATCTTATATTTCCTGTTTCCAGTGTATCCTTATATTTGGATCCCTGTATATATGGTTATGTTATAGCTTTTTATGTGTGTATGTGTGCATCGCTGAATTAATGTGCATGCGTTTGTAGAGTATTGTTGTTACCATCCTCGTGCATGCTCGCATTTGCCTGTATTTAAGCCAATACGCGTCCGTGTAATATTTTGCATTTTTCAATTTGCTATTTGTTCATTTAACGAATCTTAAATGCAACTACGTGCATACATTCATTAATTATATTTACAGATTTTAAAATGGCGGATTTAAAATTAACCAAGCTATCTCAGCTTTCTCTTTTACAAGTCCTCCTCTCTTTCTCTCTTGATATATATACATATATATACATTATACGTATGCACACACTGCACACGCGCACCAGTACACATAGAACACATACACACGCACAAACGCATACACGACTACCCCCGCCACACACAGAGAGATTAATTTAGATTTTCGACCGGTGTTAACACAGGCTATGTCTAACCTGATAAAATTCTTTGAGCTTTGATTACGTCATCTTCTGTGTCACTATAATTTACTGAAGTAAAGAACTATTTCGCCGTAAGGAATCCAGGAGGATTTTATCCGTGTACTATTTTTTTTTCGCCTTGAATTATGTTGGGATAATGTTAAATATGGCCGGGTCAGTTGAAGCAAAATAGTAGTATCACAACTTTCTTATTTGATGTGCCTGATTAATATAAAAGGAACATGGCAGACTTTCCAACGGTGAGTGATTTTTACACTTGTCTAATGATCATTTGCGTAATGCTTTTGGTATATTTTTTTCACATTGATGTAGCTCTCACAGACTGAGTATTATGATTTGGTCCTTTTTTTCTTTACTTTGCCCTTTTCCTTTCTTTTATTCTTTTAGTTCTTGTAAATGCCTTCAACAGAGACTCAAACTCTATGTTGACTGATGATGGAGTATGGAGGGATTTTTAAAGTCCAATGATACCCTACATACCTATTTGATTATGAAGGTTAGATTTACAAACATACTTTCTCAGTGAAACTCAATATACCCACCATTATAGATAATACCAAATGTACATTTTCGGATTTTTCATAATGTGATGGAGGTCTTTGGTATGGCAATTGCATGCGGCTGAAGAGAGCTTTAAACCATCTGTTATGTCGATTATACATTGATGTAAGAATAGGTTGTTGTATAAAGCTTGAAACACGTGTACCGCGACATCCTTTCGTGTTCTGTTTTTTATATCATTTGATGCATATACCCTCTCACCTCTGCTACTAGCTGGCATATACAGGTGCTTACACTTATCAAGTATTCACCCTGAATTTATTGTACCTACCATGTATATATATATATATATATACGAAAGAAGGTTTGAAAATGCAATTTTAAAAGATGTTTATTTACTTTACCGGTTTCACTCTTTAGAAAAAGATTGTCAAAAGTAACATGCATTTGTTTGGTTGAGTTAATTATTGGTTGTTACAAATTTCTACAATACATATATACAGTCTTTGGTAACATGTTCTTGTTACCAAAGACTGTATATATGTAATGTAGCATTTTGTAAAAAAACCAAAATTAACTCAACCAAACTTTTACATGTTACTTTTGACAATCTTTTTCTAAAGAGTGAAACCGGTAAAGTAACAAACATCTTTTAAAATTGCAATTTTCAACCTTCTTTCGTATATAATTCCACTCGTGCGGTACCTTACAACTCCACTTTGTTATATATATATATATATATATATATATATATATATATATGAATATATATTATATGTGTATGTGTGTGTGTGTGTTCGTGCATGTGTATATAGAGTGACAGCAAAGAGACTGGATGAAGGGATTAGTGTATGGTGATTAGATAGATAGACAGACAGACAGACAGACAGACGGGCAGACAGACAGATAGACAGACAGACAGACAGACAGACAGATAGATAGATAGATAGATAGATAGATAGATAGATAGATAGATAGATAGATAGATAGATAGATAGATAGATAGATAGATAGATGGATAGATACAGGGGTAGAAAATCAGTGGGTGAGTGGATTAGTGCATAAATTCATGAATGCCTGAATGCATGAGTGATTGAGTGAGTGAAATTGATTGATTGAGTGAGTAAAAGAGTAAAGGAAAAAGCAAGAGAGAGAGTATAGGAGCCAGAAGTGTAACATAACATAACGAAATGAATGAAGGCGCGAGGCAAAAACGAGAGCGATCCCGTGCCAAACCGCAGAACACTTGGCGTGCATACTAAAAGCCATAAGGCAATATTTGTACAACCAATCATCAAACATGTTTTGAAGTGTTTCAGCCAATGAAACGGCACTTGACTGATTGACAAGGCTAATAAGGGACTGTAAGCGAGGCCAGCAGTGACAATAGCTGCGAGGTAAATATATTTAGAAACCAAACAAAATGGCAGCTGGCTTTCGTTAAGTCGCGTCTTTTAGTGATTCATTCGTACGCCGGACAATATTACAATGCAGCGCTTGTTACGGCGTTTGAGTTTGATGACGATATAGCTGTGGTTGGTGGCGGTGTCATTGTATATGAGGATGACGATGGTGACGACGGCGGCGATGAGGATGATGATGATGATGATGATGATGGCGGTAGTGATGGCGGTGGTGGTGGGGTGACTTTGACGATGATGATGATGATGATGGTGGTGGTGGTGGTATTGATGGTGGTAGTGATGTTGCTGAAGATGGTGGTGGTGGTGGTGGTGGTGGAGGTGAGGATGTCGATAGTGATGATGATGATGGTGGTGGTGGTCGTCGTCGTGGTCATGGTGGTGGTGACCATGACGACGACGATGATGATGATGATGATGATGACGACGATGACGACGACGATGACGACGACGATGATAATGATGACGATCATGATGATGATGATGACAACGCCGACAACGACGACGAGACGATGATGATGATGAAGATGATGATAATGTTGATGATGATGATGATGACGACGATGATGATGAGGATGATGATGACGATGACGACGATGACGACGACTACGGCGATGATGATGATGATGATGATGATGATGATGATGATGTTGATGATAATATTAAGGGACGTTATTATTTAACCCCAGTAAGGCGACAAGCTGCAAGAAACGTTAGCATGCCGGAGAAAATTCTTAACGGTATATTTTTTTCCGGGTCTTTACGATCTGAGTTCAAATTCCGCCTAGCTCCATTTTGAAATTTCCTTCTTTCAGACCGGATAAAATGATTACCAATTGAACACTGGGAGTCGATATTATGTAGTAGCACCCTCTCCCAAAATTTCACGCCTTGTGCCTGTTCTAGAAAAAAAGGTCATTGAGCCCCCACAATGTGGTAAACTTGCAGAACCATAAAGCGCGTCGGACAAAATGTTTAGCGGCACTTTTCAGGTTCAGTGTTATCTGTGTTCATATTCTGCCGAATCTAACTCGCTATTCATCATTTCGGGGCCGATAAAATAAGTACCAGTAATATATTAAAGTGGAGCTAATTGACCTCTCCTTCTCTTCAAAATTACTAGCCTTGTGGCAAAATCGGAATCATTTAGCCCCAGTCGAATGACCAAAGACATAAGAGCCGTGACCATTCCGTATTTCTAATAGTATGCCAGACTAAATTATCTGCCTGTTCTTTGAAGAATTTAAGACAGCACGCAGTGATATGAGGGAGATATGACTACCATTTCTAGCCATATAGAATCCCCACTCCTTGTTGATTTGAATATTGGATGCTTTGTCATAAGGCGCATGGGAAGGCGCATGGTTTAGTCGTTAGGGTTTTTGGCTCACGATGGCAAGTTTATTAATTAGTTCGACAACCAGCGGCGCTTTGTGTCCTTCATCAAGGCACATTTATTTCACGTTGCTTCAGTCAACTCATTTGGCGAAAATGAGTTGTCCTTGTAATTGAAAGGGCCAACCTTGTCACATTCTATGACAAGCTAAATCTGCCGGAGAATTTTACTTTGGGAGCACGCTTCTTTGTGGAGGGCTGAACCACTTGCAGGTTAATTTTAGGAGCAGGCTGCTCCATTGGTCGAATCAACTAAAACCTTCATCGCCGTAACCGACGGAGTACCAGTGATGAGAGAGTTATGCTGATAGTTTATGTAGTTGATTTTGAAGTTTAGTCCTAGCTCAGTTTATGGAGTAGAATTATGAGCAAAACTAACAACTTTGACCAATCCGCGTCATTTTTTTTTGTTTATTTGTTTATTTGCGGGAGGAGATTTATTTATTTATTTATTTAGTTGTGTATTTTAAAGATACTGCCAGCAAGTGACAATGCCTCTACATTGCAATTATCCCTATTTACTTCCCAACCACATGGTTCCGGGTTCAGTCTCACTGCGTGGCACCTGGTGCAAGTGTCTTCTACTATAGCTTAGGGCGGACCAAAACCAGAATATAAGGAACCGGAATAAATAAAATAATTTCACTAAAACTTTAATGACATTGTCAATTCGGCCAGTCGAATAAATTCTTTTCTACTCTAGGCACAATTCCCGAAATTTTGAGGGAGGGATGGTGCAGTCTATCAGATCGACTCCAGTACGCAACTGGTACTTAAGTTATCGACCCCGAAAGGATGAAAGGCAAAGTCGACTTTAGTAGAATTTGAACTCATAACATAAAGACAGACGAAATACCGCTAAGCATTTCGCCCGGCGTGCTAACGTTTCTTATTTCTTTATTGCCCACAAGGGGCTAAACATAGAGGGGACAAACAAGGACAGACAAACGGATTAAGTCGATTATATTCACTCCAGTGCGTAACTGGTACTTATTTAATCGACCCCTAAAGGATGAAAGGCAAAGTTGACCTCGGCGGAATTTGAACTCAGAACGTAACGGCAGACGAAATACGGCTACGCATTTCGCCCGACGTGCTAACGTTTCTTCCAGCTCACCGCTTTCCCAGTCTCACAAATTGCGAGTATCATACGTATAGACGTGAAATTTATGAGAGGAGTTGGTAGATCAAATTTCATCTAATAGTCGGTCAGTATTTTATTTCATCGACTTGGAAAGCGAAGTTGACTCCAGCAGGATTTGTCCCAAGTACGAAAATTGTCGGAACGAAGTACGGTAAAGTTTTGGACACCCTAGCGATTCCACCACTCAATTGCTCTAGATTTTCTTTCTAAATTTCTAAACTTTTCCGATCTCTCCGATGCTATTCAACAATTTTCACGGATCAACTTGTTATCAACGACTATTATGACAAGTCCCGCCGAGGAAAGCTTTTGTTTCCCATATTCTAGAATCATATTACTCACACTACACCGTTCTGGAATTATCTCCCTCGAAGATATTTCTAACATGGATCTTTCCATAATTCTCTAAGGTTCTTCGTTGTAGTAGAAATTTATTTCTCACTTGCATATAACAGCGCGGGATGAACGGTGGTCTCGAAGAGATTGGCTCGCAAGGCCTTGCTGAACCGTACTTTGAACACAGCAATAATGCAGTAATAATTTCAAGTAACTGTAATCTTAAAAGATGTGGAATAAATAGGCATGATGGCGATTGAGTTAAAGAACATTAAAATCAGAACGGAATGAATGAAACAAGTTTTAAGTTATTAAAAATACACTTCAAATGTTGCCATTCTTCCCAATACACACACAGACGTGTGCTAACATCGATGCAGTGTCGATAAAGCCATACAACATACACATACACGCAATGCTCGCACGTTATAAACACATGAATACGCAAAAATATATACGCACACATACTTACAAAACACAAGCATATTAACACATATACGAGCACATTTGCACATATCCGCAAATGCATACGGGCGTATATTCGCATATCAAGGCACACACACACACACACACACACACACACACATATAAACAGTAATAAAGAAACACATGTCGCAAAACATACAGTAACACACACGTCGTTAATATGTGCAAACAATTACATCTAAAGAAACGCAAACCTAAAGAAACGCACTTACATCGACATGTGTATTCCATATATGAACATTTAAAGTACATACAAGCACAAACATATACGTAGATACACACATACATACAAGCACACACATATTCATATATATATATATATATATATATATATATATATATATATATATATATACATATATATATATATATATATATGTTTATATATATATATATATATATATATATATATTTATTTATATATATGTATGTATGTATATATATATATATATATATGTATGTATGTATGTATGTATGTATAAACCGACAGGCATAGATACACAGACACACAGATACATACACACACACAAAAAACTACACAGATATAAGCACAGAACTATCACTCAGTAAGATACAGATGGTCATCGATTCACTGGTGCCGAATTCTTCCTTTTATTCCATTCCATATTCTGTGTTTGCCAAAGTCATGTGGCTCTTTTATCTAATAATAACAACAGCAGGAATTCTAGTACAAATAAAAATAACAAAATCTTCATTGAAACAGATTGAGTCTGCGAAAGGAAACAGGCTTGTTGGCGTCCATTAAGCAAGAAGGACGGTGTTACATTTGAAACAATAGTATTTGGTCAATAGATATTCTGTGTTTTAGTGGAGTAAAGAATAACAAGCGTAGTTGAAATAATTTGGATAATTCATGGCGACCAATATAAAGCAAAAATACAAGGCGAAAATAAGTTGTTTAGATTGAAACACAGCATAATAATAATAATAATAATAATAATAATAATAATAATAATAATAATAATAATAATAATAATTGATGGCATGCACTGCTCTCTTACTCAATAATAATAATAATAATAATAATAATAATAATAATGTGTAATAGAAATGTTTTAAAAACAAAACATTGATGTCAGTTGGTGTGCGATGGGAAAGTTTTATGACAATGAAACACACAATGCATTTTAAATTTCAACTCAGATAGCAACGATGAGAAGTATGATGGCGACGATGAAAAAATGGGAGTAAAGAAATAAAATATGGAAACGCTCTAAACGCTCGCCCAATTTGCCGCCATTATTAATGGTTTCTTAATGGCCACCGACTTCAATGAAATATATGTTGTTAAACAATAGTCTTGTTGATCATATTCTAACGTCTAAAGGATTTTAAACCACAATGAGATTGCATAACTTTGTGCTACGAGCTTCTGAGGTTAGACGGGAAATAACATTGCTACAAAAGACGGAAAGACATCTATAATTTCAATGTACATTATTAGTTCCGAAGTATATATATATCCACGTTTATCTCTGTTTATTTCTTTTTATTCACTGACCCAGGTTAGCGGTACTTCCAGTTGGGAATCGTGTTATGCTTATATATTTCTTTACTACCCACAAGGGGCTAAAACACAGAGAGGACAAACAAGGACAGACAAACGGATTAAGTCGATTATATCCACCCCAGTGCGTAACTGGTGCTTATTTAATCGACCCCGAAAGGATGAAAGGCAAAGTCGACCTCGGCAGAATTTGAACTCAGAACGTAACGGCAGACGAAATTACGGCTACGCATTTCGCCCGGCGTGCTAACGTTTCTGCCAGGTCGCTTATCACGGACTGATCTGTGGTAACACAAGACGGCGATCAATCAAAGATTCCTGCTTGGACTGCAAAAGCATGCTCTAGCGAAAATCCACAATGCTCAGGATAAATTGAGGTCCCGGAAAAATACCCTATTGCCCCCATGTGTTCTATTATTCATCTATCTCTGATTCATTTAATACTCTGTATATTGGAGCAAAACTCCCGTGATAAACCAGAATTGATGTATTTCTTTACGGCAAAGGACATGATTACATATACATTGTTGTGGTGGATCCTGTTCGTTCGACAACGAAGATTTTATTGTTTGATCAACTGAATTACCTGCTCTTGAATTTATGGAAGCACTCCGTCGGTTACGACGATGAGGGTTCCGGTTGATCCGAATCAACGGAACAGCCTGCTCGTAAAATTAACGTGTAAGTGGCTGAGCACTCCACAGACACGTGTACCCTTACGTAGTTCTCGGGGATATTCAGCGTGACACAGAGAGTTTCAAGGCCGGCCCCTTGAAATACAGGTACAACAGAAACAGGAAGTGAGAGAAAGTTGTGGTGAAAGAGTACAGCAGGGATCACCACCATCCCCTGCCGGAGCCTCGTGGAGCTTTTAGGTGTTTTCACTTAATGAACACTCACAATGCCCGGTCTGGGAATCGAAATCGCGATCCTATGACCGCGAGTCTGCTGCCCTAACCACTGGGCCATTGCGCCTCCACGCTCTTGAATTAATGTACACATGAATGAGGATTCTACTGATACGTATGCCCTTAAACAAAAATCTCCAGCGGAATCACTGTGACACACAGAAAGGCAAGGTTCTAACTCTAAAATTACAATTACAATCAACCTACCAGGCTTTATAAACGTCTTCTGTCAACCCAATTTCACTCACAAGTTATGGGTCTAAACCACATAGCACAGCACATCACAACACACCACCACGCACACACCAGCACTGACCACTTCCCAGC
>NW_021833260.1:72500-81368 GCF_006345805.1 Octopus sinensis
AATTGGATGGAAGAATGGAATCTGAACTTGAACGCCTCAAAATGCAGCCATTTGCCAATAGGTTCACCTCCAAACTCTCCCTTGACTATTGGCCACAAACATCAACATCTTAAGATGGTCACTGAAGGAAAGGATCTCAGCATAATGATCGATACTACTTTCAAACTACCACGGCAGGGTATCGAGGCGGCGAACAAAGCCAGAAGGAATCTTTTCCTCATCCACCGATCCTTTGCTAACCTTTCAATGGACGTCTTTTGGCTTGTATATATCACTCTAGTTCGACCCATCCTCGAATATTACATCCATACCTCAAACTCATATCGCCAGAAAGACATTCAGCACCTGGAATGGGTACAGCACTTGGCCACCCGAATGGGCGCGGGCTTGTCTAAGCTTGCGTAAGAGGAACATCTCCGACGGCTGGCATTGCCTTCACTCATACGATGGAGGATGCAGGGAGATCTCATCCGACTTTCAACATCTTCAACAGACATGTAAACCTACCATTTGCGGAGATTTTCACTCCTGCGCCGAATAGAGGTCATCGTGGGCATGATCGCAAACTCCATCCCCGACACTTTCGTTTCAACAGGCGGAAGGCCGCATTCTCTGTCCGTATCGCAGCCCCGTGCATAATCCAAGCGAATTCTTTGATCCCACAACTCAAGTGCAGAGACACAACTTAAAATTAATATCATGGAAGTTGATATACTTGCGACTATTAAAGATGTAGGCCCAAACTCAGCATCTGTACCAAATAGTATTCCAGTTATATTGCTAAAAAACGTGCAAAAAACACCTCATGAAATCATTAAAGGTACTGTTTCAAAAGTCGCCAGATACCGCCATATTCCCGAGACTATTAAAAGAAGCTATAATAAAACCTATATAGGAACAAAGGATTAGCAGTGTTGAAGCTAAAAACTACAGACCCGTTTCCCTCACGTCTTACACGTCTAAAATTATCCAACGCCTTGTCCGAAGACAAAAAGTAATAACATACCTGGAGGAAAACAACTTAGATGACACTCGGTATAGCTTTCGGACTGAACGAAGTTGCCTGTCACAACTCTTACAGCATTATAACACTACCTCTAATAATCTCTTAAGGGGAAAGATCATTGACTGTTAAAACCTTGATATTGTTAAAGCATTTGACAAGACTGATCATGGAATCATCTGTTATGATTTAAGAAATCTTGGTATCACAGGAAAAGTCTTTAACTCCCTATATGGTAGGAGTCAACCTATTACTGCAAATAAATTTCTCTCTAAGTTACCTGTAATACGTCGTATACATCAGGGAATGAATTACAAAAGAATATCGATGGCTAGGAGCTAAACCAGAAAAAATACGAAAATTAGTGCATCAAACTTTCAGCTTCTTCATTACAAACGAAATCACCCAAATCGCAATATTTCACACAGGATAACAATGATTCAGAGCACTAATGACATACAGGACTTAGGTGTAATGATGTCAAATGATGCATTTTCAAACTAACCATTAAATGCAGCAAACTCATAGGCTGCATCCTGCGAATGTTCATGATAAGAGAACCGGTAGTTAGTTTTATTTTAAGGGAAAACCCTAGTTCTGAGCAGTTTGTAGTACTGATTTTAAACTTCTTATTCATCCAGTCTCAGAGAAGAAATTGAAGGGTTACAAGGAATGTTCACTGGTAAAATACCTTCAGTTAATTAAAACCGCAAATATCTGAAAGCGGTGAGTCTCTTCACACCAAAGAGAAATATATTCAATGACATTTCTACGGAAAATAGTTAGGGGATAAATGTCGTAGTCTAAGATCCGGGAAATTTCGGTGAAAACTGCATGGGGAGTTTCGAGGATTTTCTAACTTCCGTGAAATTTGATCGAAAACATAATGGGGACTTCCGGGAAACATAGTCGAAAATTTCATGGGAAGTTCCGAGGAGTTTCTAACTTCCTGGAAATTTGGTCGAAATTCCTGGGCATAGATACATTGTAGCCCAGACGTCTGGCAACTTACTTGATTGACACCCACAAGATTATCCAACATATTTCCAACAACAACCTTCGGTAACTTTTTGAATTCCATATGACAATCACTCACGGACATGCTTATAAAATCAAAAAACAACACACCACCCATGACTTTCGGAAACAATTTTTTATGCTCAGAATTGCAGAAGCATGGAATAAACCACCTGCATCAGTTATTAGCTGTCAATACAGTACATCCTTCAAACCTTCCATGTGTCCTGAAACCGCCAACAGTACACCTGATGCCTTTTTTTTTAGTTGTATACAACAATTTCCTTTATCATTATATTTGTGTGTTCGTTGGGTTTCTGTGCAGTATTTTAGGTCTGTTAGTCAATGTAATGTCACACACTCACTTCTGTTCCCACTCAGGGGTACCCTACGCAGTGGGTGCAAGACTGTCTCTCTTTTCTATCTATTTCTCTGTCCTTCTCCTCTCTCCTCTATCTACCTCTCTACCTATC
Source organism: Octopus sinensis (assembly GCF_006345805.1). Taxonomy (NCBI): domain Eukaryota; kingdom Metazoa; phylum Mollusca; class Cephalopoda; order Octopoda; family Octopodidae; genus Octopus; species Octopus sinensis. The sequence goes on from NW_021833260.1 coordinate 74,994, forward strand.
TGCTGCTTTTCTCTCTTTACTGCCTTCCATTTCTTCCTCTGTCCATCTCTGTTAACTACCTACTGTCTATCTTTATTCCCTTATTTCTCCGCACTCTCTCTTTCTTCCTACTTGCTCTTCCCCAACCTTCTCTACTCTCTTCCTTCACTTTTTGGGTACAAAAAGACAATCCAATTTTTTGTCACGCATCGTTTTTCTACTTGACCAGTGCGTAGGTAAGACATCATCGTTTAATGTCCATTTTCTATGCTGAAATAGGTTGAATGGTTTGACTGCACCAGGCTCCAGTCTGATCTGGCAGTGTTTCTACAGCTGGATGCCCTTCCTAACGCCAACCACTCTGAGAATGTAGTGGGTGCTGTCTTTACGTGCCACCGGCACAGGGGCCAATTTCCTGCCTAGTACTCATTTCAGATCCCCAGTTTATCTTTTCACTTTTCATTCTTTTCTTTCCTTCTAACTTCCTTCCCTCTACCCCATCTCTTTATCTTTCTCCTGGGCCTTCTCATTGTACCTTTGGAACACAAGCACCACTATTTTTCTTCCTTTTTTTTGTTAGTTTTTGTCATGTAGTATCCCACATTTTGAAATACTTGCAATTTGTATTTTTACTGCTCATTTTAGCTCTGCTTGATACATTTCCAAAATTTAACATTTTAATATGCAAAATATACTTCACATTATTACATATACTATGCATTAATGCACAAAATATTGTGTTTATTGGCTATCTTCAAAATGATCACACCATCAATGGAAAATTTCAATACCAACTTCCTAAGGCAGTTATGAAAGGCTATCAAGACCAAGCACCCAGAAAAACTGATAAATGGGGTCTTGTTTCATTAGGACAATGCTTCAGCACACAAGTTCTTGGTTTCAATGGTTGCTGTGTGTGACTGGCTTTGAACTGGTTGATCATCCTCCCTATGTTAGTGATTTGGTTCCTTCTGGTTATCATCTGTTTCCCAACATAGAAAAACACTCAGCTAAGCACCAGTATCACTATGATGAGAACATCTTATCTGTTGTTGATGACCATTTTGATCAACAGAAAAGTTTCTTCACCAGTGCGACCCAAGCACTGCAACTACTAATAAAAATATGTGGACAGTAAGAGGAACTGTGTTAGAAAATGAACTTCATTTGGTCACATTCCATTGAGTGTCTTGCTCAGATTAGGAACATTTCAGTCGACCCTCACAATAATAAAAATTATTATACCTGCATTTTTATTATATTATTATTATTATTATTATTATTATTATTATTCAGTAGTTTTATTTTTATAGCGTGCTTTCACTTCACTACCGAGCGCAGCTCTGTGTGCCTTGGGTATGTGCTGTGATTTGTTGTGATGCCTGATGGTTATTGTATGGAAAGTTTTCTGCGTAGGATGTGTGCAGTGCCTAGTAGTGCAATTTTCTGTATGTTATAGTGTTTGTAAGTCCTGGTGTTTTTGTTATGTATTTGTCTGAATATTTTTTATCATGCCTAATGCACCTACTATGATAGGAATTGTTTCTTTTTCAGATTCCACATTCTAGTTACCTCTATTCCAGGTCTTTGTATTTTGAGAGTTTCTCCATTTCTTTTAGAGACACGTTGTCATCAGCCGGTATTGATACATCAATTAGAAAGCATTTTTTTCTTCATGGTCTCTGACAACTATATCTGGTCTGTTGGCTTAATTTCTCTATCTGTGTGTATCGGCATATCCCGAGTATGGTTGCTTTCTCGTTTTGTGACCTTTTCTGGGTGTGTACTATACCATCTTTTTTCTGTTGTTATTCCATAATTTTGGCATAGCTTCCATGTATGTAGTTCCAACTCTGTCATGTCTGTGAATATATCCTTCTTAGCCAGGACTGGGCAGCTAGAGATAATATGATTTATTGTTTCTTGTCCATCTCCACATATTCTGTAGTTACTTGTAATATTTCTTTTCATTACATGTTTTTGGTAATTTCTGGTGGGGAGGCTTTGGTCTTGTGCTGCAAATAAAAATCCCTCTGTTTCTGCTTTGAGTCCTGAGCTTCTCAACCATTGCTGGGATTTTTCTTTGTCTATTTCTTTTGCGTTTAGTTTAGTGCAGTATTTATCATGAAGGGGCTTTTCTTGCCATCGTTTTATCATGGTTCGTTGCTGTTCTATTTTTAGTTTGGATTTCATTTGTTTTATAGCTTTTGTTGTTTCTTCATCTTCTTCTTCTTCTTCAGTTTATTAGGTGGTATGATTTCTTGTTGTATTTGTCAGCTTCCTTAAATACTGAGAACAGTTTTTTGTTTTGCTCGTGTTTTGCCGCTATCTGATCAGTTTTCTTTCCTTCTGAAGTAGATATTTTTGCAGTCCTATGGTGGTTATTTTATAGTAGTTTTCCAGCTGTATAAGGCCTCTACCACCTTCTATACGTATATATAGTCTTTCTATGTCAGATTTTGGGTGATGCATCCTAGATCCTGTCATTATTTTTCTTGTTTTCCTATCTATTTTGGTCAGTTCATTTCGTGTCCAGTTAAGGTATGTAGCTGTAACTTATAACTGGGACAGCTAAAGTGTTGATACCTATTATCTTGTTTTTAGCATTGAGCTCTGTGTTTAGTATTGATGTAACTCGTCTATAATATTCTTTTTTTATTTTCTCTTTCATTTGTGTGTGTTGTGTCTATCTAGTTCATGGATTCCTAAGTATTGTAAGTTTGGCTTTGGTCTAATTCTTTATTCATTGGTTTTATCTAGTGTGATGTTGTACTCTTAACTAGTTTTCCTCTTTTCATGGTTACTTTGGCGCATTTTTCTAATGCAAATTTCATATCTATTTCTTTGGTAAATCCATGAACTGTCTTTAATAGTGTTTCCAGCTGTTTGTCATTTGCAGCGTATAGTTTTAGGTCATCCATATATAAAAGGTGGCTGATCGTTTTGCCGTAACATTTATATCCGCATCCAGTTCTATTTAGCATATCAGATAGAGGTGACAGTGCCAAGCAGAAAAGGAGTGGAGAGAGCATGTCTCCCTGGAATATTCCACTTCTAATATACCTCTTCTTCTTCTTCTTCTTCTTCTTCTTATTATTATTATTATTATTATTATTATTATTATTATTATTATTATTATTATTATTATTATTATTATTATTATTATTATTATTATTATTATTACACTTATTATTGTTGTTATTGTTATTGTTGTTGTTGTTGTTGTTATTATATTATTATTATTACTTGTAACCTTAGGTATCCACTAGCTTTCAATAGTGTTTCAAGTGCCTTGGACCCTCCTGATTCCCTCTTAGGGACAGGAAGGGCCTAAGCACTTGAAAGACTATTGACAGCTAGTGGATGCTTAAGGTTACAACTAGTAACTCGCTATCCTCATAAAATCTAACAAGAATAAAACCGAACCCCAGTCAAGTCAATAACAACAACAATAGCAATAATAATAATAATAATAATAATAATATAATAATAATAATAATAATAATAATAATAATAATATAAACAACAACAATAATAATAATGATAACAATAATAATAATGATTGGAAGTGCTATCATGTACATTGTTTTGTCTTGGTATAAAAGATGGGCTACAGCAAATATTCTGCTCAATACCACAGATTTGCTTGTCAGTTGTTTGACCTTAACCAGTTGACCATGTCCCTTAGTGGCTGATGATATGTGCATCTCTGATCACGAGCAGAAGTAGTGGGGGAGCATCATAGCCATGTGTTGAGAGGGATTCTTTGGAGTTTGAATAATTCACCTTGGTAAACATGGGTGTTTCGTTCAACATCCTTAAACAATCCTTATTCAGGGACCTTTTGAGCGGGATGGGCTACTCGACCAGAAGAAAAATTCTCACTGGGCCCTACCTGCAAGGTCATGCGCCGTTTATCTTGATATGAGATTGCCATGTCGCGCACATATGGTTGTGATGCATGTGTCTGGTGTACCCTTATCAGACGGGTAGTCATGATGGGTATACTGGGCTTCGTTTATTTTATCCCAGTGTCACTTTGATGGCATGCACTGCTCTCTCATTCAATAATAATGATGATGATGATGATGATGATGATGATAATAATAATAATAATAATAATAATAATAATCATAATAATAATAATAATGATAATGATAATAATAATAATAATTATTATAATAATAATAATAATAATAATAATAATAATAATAATAATAATAATAATAATAATGATAATAATAATGATGATGATGATAATGATAATAATAATAACAAAACAAACAACAACACCAACAACAACTGCAACAATGCCAAAATGAAACGTGAGGGAGGGAAGGAGGTCTGTCAATAATTGCTTTGAAATTAGCGAGCGTATAAATTATACCATATTTGTTGGACAATCTGGAGCTGCGCTGACACGTCATCACAGAGCAGAAAGAAAGCCGTGGTTTTTGGTTACACGTCAAATTTCTTATGTCTAAGTAAGACTGAAATATTAAAAGCTTGCTCTTCGGGACACAAGTGATACGATATCTATTTACGTGGCTAAGTAGAATATTCTGTTTGAAGACGGGTGCCAGGAGCTACGATACTATAAAACTATCCATGAACGATCGATAGATAATTTTATCTCTAGGTTTTTTGGTGACGGATTTCGCAAAGTATTGAAGAGAGACTGAAGAGTGAAACAGAGTGTTTTATATAATGATAGAACATTTAAGTACCAGCATCTATCTGGTTGAGATTTTTCCTTTCAGATTTTCATAATTATTTAATCGACTGCAAGAAAATGAATGTCAGATATATTCCTGTGGGATATGGATTTAGAACAATGAGGTATCGGACACGATATTGCAAGAGAAGCGAAAATTCTAGCATTTCACTATTCAATTGTATAAGGTGTTGTTTACATTAGATACACACACACACACACACACACACACACAGACACACGGACACACACACACACACGCACAGACACACGGACACACACACACATACACATACACATACACACGCACAATGGACACACACGAAAATATGTACATGGATAAATACACACACACACGTACGCACATTTATATATGCGTTAGTGTGTATGTATCTATAGACTCCGCATTGGCTAATTCACTCTACAATCACGAGATCGCCGTTTCGATCCCACTATGTGTCGTCGTCGTGGAAGCGTCTTTTACGATAAGCGTGTGTCGACCCAAATTTCTAAGCGCAATTGGATACACCGAAACAAGGTAAGAAATTTTCTGATAGTCGGTACCTGTAATTAGGATATCCAATCCTTTATCATACTGTGTGACGCTGTTACTACTTATCAATTACGTTTAAGAGACAGATGTGTGTAGCGTCTGACGTTCGATTCCCGGTAGCGCGTTGTGTACTCGCGCAAGAGAATTCATTTCACGGGGCTCCGGTTCACTCAGCAGGCAAAAAATTAGTCGTACCAGTAATTCACATGGCCAGCCTTGTCACCTTCTGTGTCCAGCTGAATCTCCCTGGAAACAACGTTAAGGATGCGCGTGTCTGTGCATTGCTCAGCCGCTTGCACATGCATTTCAAGAGCAGACTCTTCCGTTGATCGGATTAACTTGAACGTTCCTCGTTGTATACAACGGAGGACCAGTAGTTATTTAATTATGTAAAATGCGATGGTCATGGCGGGAACGCTTCTCTATCATGAATCTACTCAATGAAATCTAATCTGATTGATCATTTTTACTGCTAGAAAGAGCACCGGAAGCACCTTACAATCACTCTTCTTACAGTCTTAAAAGGAAGGATACATGGGTCAGTGTAGTGCTTAACATATGTAAAGACAGGATATTTATGATTTCATTGTCTTTTAAATAATGTTCTGATGGATTAGATACAAGCTAGAGCGTGAAAAATAAGAGATGCTGAATGAGTCCCTACGGGAGAGTTTGATCTAGAAAATTAGCAGTCGAATCGCCAACAAATTACTCACAGTATATCAAAAGAACATATCTACCTCAAATCTCATAACTGCAGTCAAGAAGCGTATGGCACAAACACACACATATGCACGCACACACACACATGGGCGCGGGTACGCACACACACACAGACACGGATATACATATAGACGCAAACACACAAGCGGACACCCCCATATGGTTACACGTTCACATTACGCCTTCAAATATAAAGACACATTTTCTTGCTTGGATCATATAATTTCAATCTTGAAGAGCAACACACACACACACACACACGCACACACACACACATACACACACGCACACACACACACACACAAGTACACGCATCTACATATAAACATACTCAGATAACGCCGTCAAAATCTAAAGATATCGTATATAATCCTTGAATTTCACATAAGACGAATGGTAGGATATC
>NW_021833261.1:0-78257 GCF_006345805.1 Octopus sinensis
GGCCAAGCCCTCACCAACTCTTTCAAGTTTCATTTGAAATGGAAGTTGGGGGTGGAGAGGGAAGTGTTGCCTTGTAGTAATTGTGTTGAAAGGAGGGTGAATGTTGGAAGAATGTCCAGTGCAAAAATACCAATTCTGAGCGCGCACCTGTAAACAATAAAAGGGAATTAAAGAAGGGCTCTTGCCCTATTGATCAGGCACCCGTGGCTTTTGTGGGGTTTTCCACGAGGATCTTAAAGCGCCTCCCCTATTGGAAGTTTTTTATTTGTTTGATTTACATGTTATTTATTGTTTACACGCCGTAAAACCCATTGTGTCGTCCCGTTTTTGTCTGTTATGTTGTTGCATGTCATTCAATGTTATTTTATGTGAGCGATCATGGCTAATAAAATAATTTATTACTATTATTATTATCATTATTATTATTCAGTAGTTTTATTTTTATAGCGTGCTTTCACTTCACTACCGAGCGCAGCTCTGTATGCCTTGGGTATGTGCTGTGATTTGTTGTGATGCTCTGATGGTTATTGTATGGAAAGTGTTCTGCGTAGGATGTGTGCAGTGCCTAGTAGTGCAATTTTCTGTATGTTATATGTGTTTGTAAGTCCTGGGTTTTTGTTATGTATTTGTCTGAATATTTTTTTATCATGCCTAATGCACCTACTATGATAGGAATTGTTTCCGTTTTCAGATTCCACATTCTAGTTACCTCTATTTCCAGGTCTTTGTATTTTGAGAGTTTCTCCATTTCTTTTAGAGACACGTTGTCATCTGCCGGTATTGATACATCAATTAGAAAGCATTTTTTTTTTCTTCATGATCTCTGACAACTATATCTGGTCTGTTGGCTTTAATTTCTCTATCTGTGTGTATCGGCATATCCCAGAGTATGGTTGCTTTCTCGTTTTCTGTGACCTTTTCTGGTGTGTGCCTATACCATCTTTTTTACTGTTGTTATTCCATAATGTTGGCATAGCTTCCAGTGTATGTAGGTTCCAACTCTGTCATGTCTGTGAATATATTCCTTCTTAGCCAGGACTGGGCAGCTAGAGATAATATGATTTATTGTTTCTTGTCCATCTCCACATATTCTGCAGTTACTTGTAATATTTCTTTTCATTACATGTTTTGGTAATTTCTGGTGGGGAGGCTTTGGTCTTGTGCTGCAATTAAAAATCCCTCTGTTTCTGCTTTGAGTCCTGAGCTTCTCAACCATTGTTGGGATTTTTCTTTGTCTATTTCTTTTGCGTTTAGTTTAGTGCAGTATTTACCATGAAGGGGCTTTTCTTGCCATCGTTTTATCATGGTCCGTTGCTGTTCTATTTTTAGTTTGGATTTCATTTGTTTTATAGCTTTTGTTGTTTCTTCATCATCTCCTTCTTCTTCTTCGTGTTTATTAGGTGGTATGATTTCTTGTTTGTATTTGTCAGCTTCCTTAAATACTGAGAACAGTTTTTGTTTTGCTCGTGTTTTGCTGCTATCTGGATCAGTTTTCCTTCCTTCTGAAGTAGGTATTTTTGCAGTCCTATGGTGGTTATTTTATAGTAGTTTTCCAGCTGTATAAGGCCTCTACCACCTTCTATACGTTGTATATATAGTCTTTCTATGTCAGATTTTGGGTGATGCATCCTAGATCCTGTCAGTATTTTTCTTGTTTTCCTATCTATTTTGGACAGTTCATTTCGTGTCCAGTTAAGGATATTGTAGCTGTAACTTATAACTGGGACAGCTAAAGTGTTGATACCTATTATCTTGTTTTTAGCATTGAGCTCTGTTTTTAGTATTGATCTAACTCGTCTATAATATTCTTTTTTTATTTTCTCTTTCATTTGTGTGTGTTGTGTCTTATCTAGTTCATGGATTCCTAAGTATTTGTAAGTTTGGCTTTGGTCTAATTCTTTTATTTCATTGGTTTTATCTAGTGTGATGTTGTTACTCTTAACTAGTTTTCCTCTTTTCATGGTTACTTTGGCGCATTTTTCTAATCCAAATTTCATATCTATTTCTTTGGTAAATCCATGAACTGTCTTTAATAGTGTTTCCAGCTGTTTGTCATTATTATTATTGTTATTGTTATTATTATTATTATTATTATTATTATTATTATTATTATCATTATTATTATTATTATTATCCTCACTTTTATCATCACAATATTATCACAATATTGATATTTATTAAAGAGTAGAAAATATATCTATTATTTCTCATTATTCAAAAATAATAAAACTATACAACGTGAAACAGTTCCACCAACATTACGAAAAACTACAAACACAACAGTGATTTATTTATTTTCTTCTTCTTACAGGAAGATGTCCTTTTGATTTTATTGACCTTGCTGGTATACCTTCAGAGAATGATTTGGGTAGATTTAATGACTACAGTTACACGCAATGTCTGCTTCATTGCGAAGCAATGCCAAATTGCCAATCGTTTGACTATAGCTATAATTACAAAAGATGCTACTTGTCAACTATAGGTCATAGAACTGCTGAATTGTATTTTTACAAAAATTACATTTACACCGAAATAAACAGAGGTAAGGGCGTCATTTTCTTGTTTTTATTTATTTATTTTGTTGGAATTATACACAGGCAGTTAGACAAGACTAAATCACCACCTTCCAAAATGTGTTAGACTGTTATATTGAGGCCAGGACTTTGATTTACTTGGCTCTATCATTGGCTAAGTCCAATGTCATATAAAGGTACGGACTCAATACCAAATTAGATAGATAGATAGATAGATAGATAGATAGATAGATACATACATACATACATACATACATACATACATACAACATACATACATACATACATACATAAATGCATACATACTCGCATACATATATAGATGCACGCATACATGCATACATACATGCACGCACACACTCATACGTACAGATAACTACTAAATAATCGATGAATAAAAGGGACAAAGATAGCACCAAACCTCCGTGCTGCGATGGAAAATGTTGGCTCTGCTATACCAGTGTGGAAGATGTCACCCACATCATCAGTAGTTGCGACAAAATGCCTACGAGATTCTACCTGCCCCTGAGGCATGATATAGTTGCAAAGACTATTTACGATGCTACCCATAGGAAGGACTGCTCGGACGTATACATCGAAGCCATGTTAGAACCAGCAAGTAATCAGACCTTTTGAAAGCAAGGAATACTGGTGGAACTCCCCGCAAAAACAAACATCAATTCGGTACAAATATAGCAGACCTGATATTGTTCTGTGGTACAGGGGAAAAATTCATGCATTGTTGTAAGGGTCAGCTGCCCAGAGGATGTGAATGTGCAATCAAAAGTCTTAGGAAAATAGAACATTTATGGCAAACTTACAGTTCTTGTACCCTGACCATAAAGTCTCGTTTGCACCTTTCATCAGAAGTGCATTAGATTATGTACCAACAATTTTGCACATTTGCAGAAAAACCTATAAATACTCGGTTTCACAGAGAAAGAGCTAAAGAAAAACTGACGCGGATTGTCAAATTCCAATGTTTTAGTGGCACAGTGAAGATGTGTAAAACATTCCCAAACTATTCCATCTGTGATTCTTAGGTGAATAGATGCACACGATTGAGTGTATGCATCGACAGTCCCACGAACTCAACCACACATTTGCAATCACCGGGAACTCACTCATCTCAAAAACTCTTGTCGCTTTCTTACCGACTGTATGTTTATTGCATTCAGATGGCAGGAATTTTCTCCATTCGCTTCTTGCGTTGAAAGACAATTTGAAACAGCGAAGTGTGTACAGACACAAAAGTATGCTTCAAACTGCGGACAGGCCAATTCTTTTAATAGAACCTGTCTTGAAGTCCAAGAACCAAGTCAGATTATATGCCTGGGGAGACGCTATTACCTTTACGACCCTGTCTCTTTAAATTATCATCAAAACCCAGCAGCAACCGGGATTCTTTATTGAGGAGTTGTGGAGTGAAACGATTTGGTACCAGACTTTCCTAGAGAAAGGGAATTCATCACCTTTAAGGGACTGCCTCAATCCCTCAACAGTGATGATGTTGACTGCAAAGGAAGTCATTTGGAAAGCAATTTTATATTTACTGATGTAACAATTTTCAGTGTCGATGATCCCTGCCTTTGTGTGTTTCATTTTGTTTTTGTATATTCCACTCTGGGCTGTTTTTCTCTGTTCGCTACAGTACTGGCAACTGGAAATTGATGAAGCCACTCCCACACTTTCTTCGGGACAAGTATCACTCTTAGGAGGGAAAGCTCTGTGCACTGTCAAAATTTTTCTGGTCTTGGTATTCTTCATTTCTCTCCTTTGCCATTTTATAATTCCCACTCCATACCGAAGTGATGCTATCGCTCACGTATCGACTGCTTGGATTTTATTCTATCCAGTCAATTTTGAGCGCAACACCAACCTCAGTCGTCTGACATACTAGGGCTCTAGTCTGTCTATGAAGATATCTTCCTCATAGACAGACTAGAACCCCAAATTAACAACATGCTGCATATTTTCAGCCAGTAACGTCGGGATGTGTGTAAGTTCATTTCTGGTAACATGCTCAGGTATTATAAAAAAAACTACACGTACAATACATAACTTAGAAGCAGCGCTGCAGATATGCCGATACACCCGAGCTCGAGGCAGGGCCGCCCTCACGCACTTCTCATGAGGAATTCCAGCAGGGGCTTCGTAAGGCCACTGCAGAGACGATTCCGAAAAATTAATCCAGTAACCGTTGGGAAAAACCGATTACAGCAGTAACTCGATCAATTCCTAGCAATATCTGAAGAAGGAATTTTTATATTCCGAAATATTATTATATCAGACTATGAGTAATTAATTTATAACAGTTATTATAGTCCACTCTGCATTGTTCTGCCATTGAAGACACGTTATATTTTGCACTGTATATATTTGTAGGCCTGTAAAATAGTCACACCATATTGTTCGGTTATAAAATCATGTGACGGAAAAAAGGAGAAGAAAAACAGAGAAAAAGGAAAAGATGTAAAATATAAAAGTAAACAAAGAAAATAAGGGGCAAAAACAGGAAAGAAAATTCACATCGACTCTGCTCTTCTCAATACGTGTGACATGTCGGTTAATACAATCTGTTGATTTCCAACATGAATGGTAATCTAGGGATCATTCTTAAAAAATCTTCAGTTCAAGTGCTCCTACAATCACTGGTATTGTAACCGTCTTGAGATGCCATCTTTGCTCCTACTACTGTGTGGAATTATCAAATGTTGTTTAGTTTCGACTTTTGTCTTGTACATGATATCATCATAAATATGTGAGGGCTGGAGGCGATAGTAGGAGAAAGAGGAGTAGCTTGCTGGTGGGGTGGATATTTTTGAATTTTCCTTTGCTTTCTGTAGGTTTTTCTGTGTTTTATAGTTTTGGTAATTGTGCAGTTTGTATATATTGGCAGGTGCTTATCTCCTTAATTTTTTTCATTCGTTTAATTTGTTGCTATAAAAGGTACGTTTACATAACTGAGTAGTCAGGGTGAAAAGAAGGGTAAAATTTTCATAGAAAATTGTAGATATTAAAGTTTTAAATTTTCTCAAGATGATCGTTTGTATGTCCGGCCAGAGAAAACTGTAGCGTTCTTGCAATAAAAAGGGTGTTTATATTTTTGAATATTCAGGGATAAAGGAGAGAGATAGTATTCACAGAAGTTCTAAATATTTTTAAAGATTTTTTAAGATTTTAAAGATGATCGTTTGTGTGTTCGCCCAGAGAAAATTAAAGATATGTAAGTTTCTAGCCTTATGGGGTGGTGGTGAGATTTTAAAATACTCACAGGAGATGGTAGATGTTCCAATTACCAAAAGTTATATTTCAGTTGTTCTGCCGGGTTGTGTTAGTGTTTGTGTGTCTTCGGCTACTGACTGGTCAGTGCAGCCGCTGTCAAGGCTAGCGCTCTTTATTATTATTATTATTATTATTATTATATTATTATTATTATTATTATATTATTATTATTATTATTATCACCATTATTATTATTGTTATCATTATTATTGATTTTGATATTTTAGAAGGACTAACGAACCTCTTCACAAATATAAATAGACAATACGAAAAGCATTTCGTCCGGCGTGCTAACGATTCGGCTAGTCCGCCGCTTTAGCATTGCAGACAACATATTAAAATTAATTCCGATCGATTCTACACGCTTCTCTGAGCTGTTCCAGAAAAAAAATCATTTTTTCCTACTCTAATGCGGACTAATTATATTTGTAAGACATATACACCGGACTCCTTACCAAGAATCAAAACCTCGGTCTTCACGCTTGTTTATATTGTTCTCGCCATTTGTGTTTATATTTCATTCGTTTTACCTATTTACTTCGCCACCATTTTAGATGAGACAGGGTTTAATCTTGTTAACCCATTTCGTTCTATTGTCAATGGTCTGACTTCCCTTTAGCACTGCAATAAATTCGAGATACCAAGAGAAAAATATTATCTTTCCTCTGCAACTTCCAAACAGTTAACTATGGCACATTCCCGCGAGCTTTGCCCCATTTATCCCCCTCAAGTTAGGGTTCACTATTAACAACTACCATGGTAATAGATTATCCATCAAAACTAACTAAATTTTGTGTCTACTTCCCACTCGTCGCAGTTGCAGAACCGCGTAAGTAAAATCTACAGTAAGTGTGAAATACCTTTCAGTAGTTCTTTGCAGTGCATCCAGAAGTGTTATCTAAACAATGCACAGTCTTTCGCCAACTTGTCACATCTCTATGTGTTACAAACAACTTGCTACATCGTGCCTGTAACGCCTTTCCATTTACAATTATACTGTTATACATATAAAGACATGTTTGAAGTACATTTCGAAAGTATCTAGGATCTTTATAAACGTCTGTCCCTTCATATCTGAGGCCTTGTGTTATTACTAGAAATAACTGAGAGTAAATAAAACTCAACATATATTAAAGAAGTAATGATTTCTTGTATAAAATCGTCTTATATAAATAGGGAAGTCGATTGTATTAAGGAGATTAGGATTTCTTGATTAATATTAAAGAAATCACGAAAGATATTAAGACCATCAGAAGAATAAGAAACAATTTTTATTCCATTTCAGAACTTTGGAACGATTTCAAACAGTCAAATACACTGGACAAGATTAACTCTGTGGGATGTGGTATAATATTTTTCGACTCTTATTATTTCCTTGACAGTAAGACCCTCTTTTTGTTCATTTTTTTGTGTTTTTCGTTTCTGTTTCTGATTTCTAATCTTTATTAACTTGATCTCTAGTTCTTGCCACATTCATTGATCTCTAGTTCTTGCCACAAAAATTAAAAAAATAAATAAATATCGCATTCTCCTACATCAAATGAGTATTTCTACTTAGAAACTTAATTCTTAATTAAATATATTAACAGTAAATTAATGATTAATATTCATTCAAAAGGATGTTGTAAAACAACCAACAAATACATTTAAAATCTGGCAGATGGATTAATATTAATCTCCGTTGTCATTAAAATTCTCAACACGCTTCCTTACTAATCTGCAAAGAAATACCTCAATACATCTCGCCGGTAATACGAGAACCATTCTCCCTCCGAGATACCCATCAACATACCCCTTCTCATTCTCCCGTCATACATGCTATTACAGCAACCAGATCACATCCCGCATCAATTATTAATCCCAGTCCTTCCTTTCTAGATTATACAACATTCAGGTACTCACTCCCTACTCACACTAACCTAAAGATGTCTAAACGGAACATGAATACAATCGATCTATCGAATCAATAGGCCCTATCTATTCGTTTCCTTTGTACTTTGTCAGATTAGAGCAATAATTTAATTTATGCTCTTATATTTATTGTGTTTCCTCTTTCCATTTTTTTTTTCTATTGCAGAAAAAGAAACTAATGATTTGACAGCTTATTCAACATTTTCCTTCAAACAAAATCCAAATCTCTACCTTATAACAGAGGCCCAAATGGATGCTCACTCGGTTCTGGATTGTTCCCGTTTATGTATGATATCTTCTACATGTACTGCCTTTTCATATACTAACACTAAGTGCCTACTAAAGAAACTGAGCTGAACTTTAATTGAATTCACCCCAAAATTACTTACTTGTCCATGAATTGTGAGCAAGACTTCAACGGATCACGTTTGCTAACCTATTTTGCTTATTTTTTTGTGTCCTTTTTCCTTTTTCTTGTTTCTCATTTTTAATTCATTGATCTTCTGTCTCCATTTCTTGTCGAAAAAATAAGAGAAATTAATGTCGCTCTCTTCTTCATCGCATTATTTCTTCTACTTAGAGTCCTAATTCTTAGTTAAATATATTTACAGTAAATTTATAATTCCTCTCCCCGAGATACTCAGCCACATGCCCCTTCTCCCGTCATACATGCTATTACACCAATCTGATCACATCCCGCATCAATTATTATCCCCAATCCTTCCTTTCTAGATTTTACAACACTCAGGATCTAACTCCATACTCGCACTACTCTAAAGATGTCCAAACGGAACATTAATAAAATCGATCTATCGAATCAATAGTCCATATCCATTCGTTTCCCTTGTACCTTTCAATGAAGAGCAATAATTTCATTTATGTTGTTATATTTCTTGTGCTTTCTCTTGCTTTTTTTTCTATTGCAGAAAAAGTAATTAATGATTTGACAGCTTATTCAAATTATTCCTTCAAACAAAATCCATATCACAATCTTATTACCAAGGCCCAAATGTATGCTCACTCGGTTCTGGATTGTTCCCGTTTATGTTTGATATCTTCTACATGTACCGCCTTTTCATATACTAACACTAAGTGCCTACTAAAGAAACTGATCTGAACTTTAATGGAATTCACCCAAACATTACTTCTCCATAATTGTGAGCAAATCTTCAACGGATCACGTTTGCTAATAATAATTATATAAGATAAAATGTGTGTTTCTTTGTGAACAAAATCAATTTAATTAAGTTATTTCTTTTGTTGATTAATTTTAATTGCTAACGATTTTCGTTCTAAATTAGTCTTCTCTTAGAACATGATTGCTAATTTGAGTTTTAGCTCTGGTCTCTCGGAAACTATTTAAGCCGGCTGATCTAAACTGCTTTTATTAAGGATTATAAAGCGAAATTAAAATAAGAATCTTTTCTTTTTCTCTTTGGACGAAATTTTGTGTTTCAGCAACTTATAAGTACAGGTTAAACGAAGAATAGGTTAAACCAAAATACGAAATCAATTATACGGAAAACGAAATCTAATAGAAATTTGATCGTAAACTCAGAAGCCCCACGATTTCTTTCAGGTTATCGAAAAGTTAAAATAGTTTTTTGCTGTGAAAAACATAAATTGCAATGCTGACCATACATGTCGTAAAATGTTCCTTTTGTTTTCATTTGTTTAGTTTTAGATTAATATTGGATTCTTTGTTTATAGTTTATTGAAAAGGAGAGGTGGCGGTGGACAATGCGTTTGCAAGTCTTTATGGATTGGTGAGATCGATACGGTTAATGCTTAGTTTGAAGATTTGTGTGTTGACATCTGTTGGGAAAATTGGATCAGGGATTGCATTTCAGGCGATTAAAGTTCTGGAGCAGTGGAGACCCAATCGCTGTGTTGTAGCCCAGTCAGCATTAGCTTTTAAAAAGCACGGCCAACAATTTTAGATAACTAATAATTTGAGTTTTGATTTAATATATGAAATTTGAAGTCAACTTCTCAAAATGATTGAAAATCACAAATAAATAAAACGTTGGCACCGTCTAATATAAGTCATGAAAATACGAACTCCTCGAAAGTGATTCTCTTTTCGTTGTTGTGTCGCAAAACGAAGGAAGATGTCTTTAAAATTCAGATTTTCATCACACCATTTATTCATTATACTTGGGCATAAATTGTCCGGTTTATTGTCTACCACGGATCTCGCCTGATAAGACTTTATCCTCTACAGATTGAGAAAGTATTCATTCATAGACTGCCGTGTGCTTACAGGCAGTGTTACGTCTTCTTGCAGCAGTTCGATCAGTTCAATCGAGGAATCCGTAGAGAGATTCAAAATCTCAAGTAAATAGGTGAAATTGATCAAGATGTGTCACTTCCACCCGATGCGTCGCTTTGCAGAGTGGCATTCAGACCACACCAGGGCCTCTAAATTTAGTTGAAATGTATCTGCTATGAATTTGAGACAAACAATGTTCAGAAACTGGAGCATTTACGGATTGAGATAAGAGAGGTTTATCATGATATCACCATTTTATGCCGAAAATTGGTGTCGGAACTCTAAGCAACTCTGGTTCAATATAGGGATGACGGTCTCAAGGTGTAAATTGATGAAAGGTGCTCTATTAATTTTCAGCCGACTTTAAACATTCTCACTGACCGATGAGACACGCCTGCTGTGGAGATTTTCCCCGTAGATTAGGTATCTACCGAGTCAGTGGGTTGATCTTAATAACTTCACTGATGTGTTACTTAATCGGAGGCTACAAAACTTTCTTTTCGTTTGACATGAAGATGTTTAACTGGATATCATTCCCGTTACTGTAGTCACAGCAGTGAAGATTTGTAATATTTTTGCTAAAGACTTGATTCGTATTAAAACTTGTTTAGAGGAGACGAAAGCGCAAACTTTCATAGACAATCGTAATAGAAGCACTTGTCTTTAATTTGCCTCTCCCATGACTTGATAACCTCACTGAAATGAGGTAGGATATCCATAATGAAGTAAAGCTCATAATGAACAACATAGCACGGTCCCTGCTGACAGACCCATCGTGTATAGGAGAAGATTTTCTTCTCTGCTGGTTGTCCTCGTTTTTCTTCCTGTAAGCACTTGTTGTACTGAGGCAGTCTGAATCGATCCATAAACAGTTAAAGTTGCTTTTGTATGACTAGAAATTCCCCGATAGCCTTTACATTTTTGTTAAGAAGTTATCTACATCTAGGTTCAGTTGGTGGAAGCTGACACAAGTTGCAGATGGGGCTGCGACAAGCAATTTCGCTTGAACACCAGCGATTCCTCCGCTCATGACAGTGGCACCATCATAACTATTTGTGAACATCAATACAAAGGGTACCCAAAAGTAAAAGGAACGTTGTCTGTGGGACATACCCGCTATAGGTTAGGCTTCTACGGCTAGAAACCACTTGATGCGCCCCTCGGGCATCCGCCTGTCGACTGGCGCCATTGTCAAGAGTCGTACTGTCACGTGGTGCGTCTTTGTCTTGCAGTATTTCTCCCTTGTTCGTCGATTATTGCGATGGATGAAACGAGGGGACAGCGTGCTTCCTAGACATTCTGTTTTTTGCTGGGGGAAACCAGCGGCCGGAACAGTTGCCATGCTTCGAACAGCTTACAAGGATGCTGCAATGAGCAAAACACAATTTTACGAGTAGGATTTCACGCTTTTGGAACGGTCACTTTTCGCATGAAGACCAACCTCTTGGCCACCGTCGACCTCCTGAACGAATGAAAACATCACGAAAATTCGTGAACTGGTCTTGGAAGACCGTTGCCGAACAATTGATGAACGTGTTGATACAACTGATGTGTTCTGGAGTTTCTGCCAATGAGTTTTTAGCGAGGAATTGTGAATGAAAGAGTTGCAGCAAAATCTGTGACTCACTTGCTCACGGAAGATCAAAATCAGTCGTGACTAAGTGCGTGTCGTAAAGTGAAAGAACAGTTGGAAGTTGATCCAAAATTTTTTTTAAGAAGGCCATCACTAGCGACGAAGGCTGGTGCTATATCTACAACCCGGAAACGATAGGGCACTCAAGTCAATGGAAGCATTAAATATCACCACGCCCTACAAGTCAAGTGCGTCAAGTGAAGGCCAACTTCAAGACGATGCTGATTTGTTTCATTTATGCGAAATGAATTGTCCGTACAGTATTTGTTCCTCCTGGTCACACTGTTCACCAGACATTTTGCTTGGCAGTTCCGAGGTATTTGCGAGACACGGCGAGACGAAAACGTCCCGACCAGTGGCAGAGTGGAGTGTGGTGGTTTCATCACGACAAAGAAATTTCGTACACCGCCTTCAGTGTGAGACAGTTTTTGACCAAAAATGACATGACCTCGTTTACCTACCCTCCATATTCACCCGGTCTTGCTCCCTGTAATAATTTTTTGTTGCCCCGAAAGAAAAAAGTCCTAAAAGAAAAATGTTTTGCAAATGTGAAGGATTTGAAGAAAAAAAGACGACGGAGGCGATAAAAGACATCACGAATTGCAGGACTGCTTCGAATAGTGGAAAACGCGTCTGGACCGGTGCATTAAATTCAGAAGTTACTCAATATCCAAAGAGTTCTTCACAGATAATATTCTCAAATACTCGGTGTAGAAGGCCTTAGAGCAGTTTAATTTTCGAAATGACTATTATTTCATGCAAAATTAATGTAAATTTTAAGAATTAGACAAGTCTGAAGCTAGTAATTCTTAGATTACTGATGCCATAATATAGAGAAACATTTTGTACAAAATATAATGTCGCGTGACACTAACGCACGGACGTAGCAGGAAATGTAGAAACTTAATCACGTGTTCATTCTTTTCAAACACTTGACAGAAAACATTCAAAGCATTGATCATTTGGACATATTCAATCAACCGCATCAGCCTTAACTTACGGTGCCAAACATGTCACTTGATCCCAACGCACACACGCAGCGGGGAACCTAAAAAACATTCTAAGATATACATATATCCGTTTCTAAGACCAGTCATGTGACTATCCTCTATCAATCAAATCCGATTCAGAACGTATACTATTTTCAGTCATGAACTCG
The DNA here is from genome assembly GCF_006345805.1 of Octopus sinensis. NCBI lineage: Eukaryota > Metazoa > Mollusca > Cephalopoda > Octopoda > Octopodidae > Octopus > Octopus sinensis. Next base: position 12,795 of record NW_021833261.1, read on the forward strand.
CCTATAAAACTAGGGCAAGCCTCAAACAATAGTCAGTAGCGAAACAGCTGTAGCATATGCCACATCTTTCTGTTTCGACTTTCTCATGACTGACGCTTGGGCAACGTGCTTTATATATTCTGGTACCGCAATAATTAGGGATATAAATCTGAACTTGTAATCGGGATAGAGTAACAGTATATTTCTCAATAATTCAGCGTAGTTATTCTTTTTTTCGCAGATATTTATGTTAACATCCGCTGAACAGCTAATTTCCACAACTTTATACAGTTTCTCTTTTCCATCCCAAATGACTATGTCAGTCCGATTATGCTTAAATTTTATTGAGGTTTTCACCGGGACATTTCATCAGAACTCCTTCTTATTATGAGTGACTATGGCCTCTACCAAACTGTGGATTATTATTTCTTTGGTGTCATGGTTATCCTTCCGACGGATCTTGTTATACAGTGTCTTAATCACATCATATCACATCGGTTGGTAATACCGCGATGACATCTTCGAACAACTGCTTATGATGTGGGTGACAGCATGGTGTTAACTTCAGAAAGTCTGCATCGGTTATCATAGTTTGGTATTTTATCCGCGTCTTTGAGCCTTTTTTGCATCAAGCATTTGTTTGATACTTCCTATTCTTGGATTGCAAAAGCATAGCGGTCAGTGTGAGTTTGTAGTCCGGTCGTTGGTCCATGGCTGATTGCTATTATGATCAATGTTACTATCATCCCGAAGCTTTCTGCTAACATATCCATGCATGATCTTCTGCTGATATACGCTCATCCTTTCATTTGATGACATGTTGCTGTAGAGTCGTGCGACATTTTGGACATATATTCTAGATTATCAGACAAAGAGTGTTATCTGCCTCGTGTATGCAAATGTGGCCAAGTGATGCACTTCAATATTTGGTGGTTAAAAGATCTTGCTGAAGGGATTTTAATACGACATTCAAAGTCGGTCTGGATCGATGTTAAGTCTCTGCCGCCTTGTTTTCATTGTAGGTAGAGGTGGTCTCCGTTAGGTAGAGGTCAGCCGTCCTGTTGATGTGAATATCTCTTTGAAAATTAAAGAGAAAGAAGATAACTATGGACAACTGCTCCGAAACCCCCAACTTGTATATCCGGATTACAAATGTACATTTATCCCAATAATAACGGGAGCACTTGATTTTCGAAAATAAATACTTATCTGTCAGTCTGGATAAGCTTAGATTTTCAGAAAAAGAAACCAACAGATTGATTGACACTTTACAAATACAATCTATAAACGGAACAGCAAAACTATACAGATTTTCTCAGGTTTAAAATGTGGCATTGCTTTCGTTATCTACATTCCAACATGGAGCTTTGTCTATTTGTTAGAAACAAGTTCCTTTTTCAGGGGATGAATTTAAATGATTAAATACAGAAAGGACATACATACACACATACGTACCTACATACATATATACATACATACATTCATTCATACATGCATACATACATGCATACATACATACATACATACATACATACATACATACATACATACATACATACATACATACATACATACATGCATACATACATACAAGCATACATACATACATGCATACATACATACATACATACATACACACATACATACATACATGCATTCATACATACATACATACATACATACATACATATATACATACATACATACATACATACATACATACATACATACATGCATGCATGCATGCATGCATGCATGCATGCATGCATGCATGAACTGGCAACAGCCGTTTGAACTGTATGACTGATTCTTATTTTACCGACTCTGCTGGGATAAATGATAAAATCGAGTTCGACCAAATTTGAAATGCAGACGTAGAGGAATGTGATAACGGGCATTAACTCATCGTTTTCTATCCATTCGCTGCCATTGTCACTAAGGTATATTGGTTTCGAATTGTGGCACAATCCCAGAAATTTCGGAGGAGGAGGAGGTAAATCGACTACATGAACCCCCGTGTTCAACTGGAACTTAATTTATCGATTCACAAAAACGATAAATGCCGAAGTCGACCTTGGTGGAATTTGAACTCAGAACGTAGAGACGAACGAAATGCCGCGAAGTATTTTGTCCATCACACTACCGACTCTGCCAGATCGTCACCTTATTACTACAATATGTTAAAGAGTGTTCACCTGTTTCGAAGTATCCTGTTCTGGTGTTACCTTGTTTACAACTCCGAGATACACTTAGGCGATATCAATAATGTTAAACATCCTTTGTTCAATATATTCTTTTACAATGGTATGGTATAAACCCAGGATTGACTCTGTCTTTGTATTTCAATTAACAGATATTGACTCTGTGTTTTTTTCTTGCAATTAACAGATATTCATTGATTAATTGATGATATTAATCAATTAGGAAGGTTATTTATTATTCACTTCATAGAGATTTTATGATCAACAGTGTTGTTAGTTACAAGGCTTTCAATTAACTAACTTTGACCTACATAATACCTAATAATCAATATTCCTAAACTAAACTCTCATTCGTGAATATATGGTCGTTGGATATCGGATATTTTATGTAGTATGTAATGAATGTTGATGAGTCGTCTATTAATCTTTTGTTTCGGATCATTATTCTACTTCTTATAAGAAGCTAAGAACTTGGTCTAGATTGTTCGAAACTGTTGAATGCCGGCCTGATTTCTCTGTGCATTACGTCAAATGAAAACACCAAATATTTTGAAAGTTGTCAATGCCAACACTTTCGATTTTCCTATCTTTTTATCAAAATCTCAATTCGAAAATTCAAATGCTTAGAGATGGTCGGTTGACCTTTCGGGTTAGTTTCTATTGTTGCCTGCAAGTGTCAAACCAAATATTATCTTTATTTTGTTTGCATTCTTTTTCAAAACAAGCTTCTAAAATCTTTCTTCTTTTTTAGAACATAATATATATTTCAAATAATGTTATCCAATGTGTTTTATTTTAGAAGATGGTAAAGAGTGTTATGTAGAAAATATGTTTGCCAAATCTCGCGAGTCGGACATCTTTACAGAAGTTTCCTCATTCAAACGTGCAGTTTTGATACAACCATTTGGTTTATTTTTGTCATGTTTTTACTTAATCTTAAACCTATTATTCAAGAACGATATTTTCATTTTAAGAGCACGAGTGTTTGGGACTGAATTTGCTGGTTATATGGCGTGGTTGGATAGCTTATGGGACCTTCTTACAGATCTTATCTCCAAGATTGTGAGTGGTATTTTCCCCTAGCACAATAAGTCGTCAGACGAACTAAAATTCTTTTTTTTTTTAATTAAACGGTGTCAAGATGTTTTCTAAATTGGATCTTTCTGACGCGTACCTACAAATTAGAGTAGACGATGAATGCTCTAAATACATAACAATTAACACACAGGAAAGACTGTATAAATACAACAGGTTACAATTTGGCTTAAAAGTCACGACAGCAATTTTTCGACAGATTTTGGATGCAATATTAGCGGACTGTGAATTTTTACCTCCATACCTGGATAATATAATCCTATAAAAAACGATTCCAGGGATCAACACGTAGAACACGTAAGATATGTACTCGAAAAAATTAGATTAATACGGCCTTATTTGAATGAACCGATTAATAGTTGATCCAAATATACCACCGGAAATGTCACCCGCAGAACCGATGTTTGCTAGAAAGGTCACATCCGTCTTTGATAAGTTGATACCGAGTGAAAATTAAAAACAAAGGCGAACAACAAAATTACTTCAAAATTCTTCTACTTTGGTGACAAAGTTTTACTTAAAACCTATAGATATGGTAAAGAAAACTGGGAAGATGGTGTAATGATTAAACAAATTGGAAAAATGTTATTACTGGTCGGAGAGAGGTGAGGGAGACTAATTCTTAAAAGAGAAGATGTTATGGAAAGATTCTGACCACCTACCATGTAACTGAAGGTGGTCTGACTCATTGTTATAAAATAAAGAACTGTGAGCGATTGGCAGTTCAAGTTGGTAAGCAGTTCACTGTGAGCTGTGATTAAGAGCGTTGAATCTCAGGTAATAGTAATAGTAGCGAGAAGTTGTTAAATTATATATCGAACACAAGTATATAAAATAATATTACATGCAGATGACTCGTTGCAAATAGATCAGATTGTTTGCAGCAGCGACGTTTCTGTCGTAGAAACTGAGCATTCGTTTCATGATATTCTAAAACAACACGCATGAAGCATGGACCTGAGAGTGAAAGACACCTGAGAGGATGTTGCATGGTGAACAGACAATGTCAAAGAAGATTCCTAGCGAATTTCTTGAAGAAACAAGAGCCAATGGCAATGGTTATCCATGCTACAGGTGACGCCAAGATGGGACAATGCAAGTTATTAAAGTTCATAATAGGTGTCTAGTCCTCAATAGAAAGGACCAATGTCGTACTTTCAAAGCGCATGTAAATATGCAAATATGTCCGACTACCAAGTCAATGAAATACATATTCAAGTAACTCTATAAATGCTACAAAAACATTAATTTTAATATAAGTAAAAGGAAGATGGACGTTGAAGTTGTACATGATGAAAATATATAACAGATCCCATACTGTTATACTCGCTGCCAGTGCAACAGCAAGAATCTGTCTTTTACAGAGAAAGTAATGAGAAAGACGCGTTAGAGAGAGAGAAGAGCTGCCCGTTGTAACACGCCTCTACCATCATGGTTTGTCCTTAGTAAATACAAGACGCCGGTTGCATATTGATATTCCTTATCATTATGTGTGTGACAAAGGGATGACTGTTTGGAAACTACACGAGAGATGAGAAGAGAGAATTATTTCAAGACTTTAGTTTCCAAATCCAAAGCAAAAAGAAATAGTTTATCTGAGATTGTTATTGTTACATGTTGAAGGAGCTCGTATTTTTTGACGATCTTAAAACAGCTGATATTGTGCGATATGAGTTGGCATGAAATAGCTGTCATCGTTTTAATAACACAAGTGGAAATATACTTTATAAATGAGTGCGACCCTTTAGTTTCAACTCACAGCGGGAAATGTCACATTTAAGAATTATTGGAATTTAAAAAAATGAAAAACGCCAAAGTCTTTAGATACGAAATTTATCAATGGTTGCTTTCATAGTTTTTGATAAAGTTGCTGGTATTTTTGTGTAGTAGTATAAACATGCTTACGCATACACATGCAAAAGCACACACACATACACAGACAACCACACATATGTATATATCTATATATATATATATATCTATATATATATATATATATATATATATATATATATATATATATATATATATATATATATATGTATATATATATATATAAGTAGTTGAATGAATTATCCTAGTATGGATAATTCGGTTAACCGATACCCGGGTAGCAAATTCACGTCAGAGAACATATGTCGAGAATAAAAGAATTTTGTTAAATCGTCGTTTGACTCCATTCTTTCATTTATATATATATATATTTATATATATATATATATATATATATATATATATATATATATATATATATATATATATATATATATATATATATATATATATATATATATATAGATGATTGTTTCATCATATGGAAAGAACCTTATGAAAAACTCCTGGAATTCAAAACCATACTAAACAACATACATCCCAACATCCAATTCACTATGGAATTAAGCAAACATCATCTCCCATTCCTTGATCTCCTAATTATAAAAACACCTAAGAACCAAATCATAACAGACATCTACCACAAACCTACAGACTCACAACAATACCTCCTCTTTAGTTCATGCCACCCAAAACACACCAAGACAAATATCCCTTTCAATTTAGCTAAAAGGGTATGCACCATTGTCTCGGATCCAAAAACACGAGAAATACGCCTTCAAGACCTCAAAAAAACACTATTACAACGTCAATATCCCTCCACCCTTATAGAGTATGGAATAAAACGCGCCAAAGAACTAGACAACACTACACTGAAAACCACCCAACCTAACACCACACACAACCTCAAAATACTTCCATACATTTCCACCCACAACCCCAAAAATATCGAAGCATACACCACAATCATACAAAACCTCAGTCTACTGTCAACAGACCCAAAAATGAAAAACATTATAAATACACACAAAATCCTCAAATGCAAAAGGCAACACAAATCTTTAAAAAAACTCTTGACAAATGCCAAACTTCACACACCACATCCACCCCCAACAGTAAAAAAATGTGCACGCTCAAACTGTGGTACCTGCCCCTTTCTACTTGAAGGCTCTGAATTTACCTTCAAACAAGGTACGAAGTTTAAAATCAAGACTAACTTCTCCTGTTCCTCCGAGAACCTTATCTACGTTCTCACATGCGCTGGTTGCCAACATAATTATGTTGGACAAACGAGTCTCCCGTTACGTAAACGAGTAACGGTGCATAAAGAACAAATAAACCTTCCGGAATACCGACAAATTCCACTGAGTGACCACTTAGACTCATGTGCTAAAGACTTAAACCCCAAATTCTATATATTCCCCTTCTACCAATGTAAAGACGGGATCACCACACAGGAGAGAATTAACAAGGAGAATCTCTTTATTGAAAAATTCCAAACACAACTTAATATGCAAACTCCTCGTTGATCAAACTTCCTTTCTCTACCTCACTCTTCATGGATGGACTAACACAAATATATAAAGATACCATGCATTCATCACTTCAAGCTAAAACTTATATTCTTTAAATATCATTTTTACTATTGTTGTTATTACTATCATTTTTATTATAAATGATATGACAATTTGAAATGCAATTGTCTATGCAGATTTATATTATTAGAAAATAATATAAATAAAGTGTTAAAATCTGAAAGTTAAGTTAACAAGCAATTATATAAAAAAGATAATGCAAATGAAGCTAAAATGATAGTTTTATAATTTGGGTTTTATTGAAGAACTCAAAAGAGTTGTCTCCCCTTACCCACAACACAGGAACTGAAGAACCAGGATCACAATTACTACTACTTCCTGTCCTGCAACATGCTGAATTTAACAACACAACACATCACATGCTCTTAATCCCTTTGGATCTTAACACCTCAAGGTAATTTTTTGGTAAACAACCATAAAACTCAAGATACACAACGAACTCACAATGTATCGGAGAACTTATTTTTTAATTTTTGTACATTTTTATCATTATTCTTTTACAAAAAACAATGCAATTTTCTTTTTTTCCCATTTCTAATTTTTAAAATAACTTCTTAAAACATAAATATTCTTGACAAGTCATACAATGACGAAAACCGGTTGAATAAATATATATTTATATATTTTATCATTTTCTCATTTTATTAAAATTTTCTTTCATTTGAGCATTCTGTTTTTTTAAAAAAATTTTTCCTTACTTATCATTTCTCCACGTGCGGTCAACACAACCCCACCATTTATTGATCTATATATATATATATATATATATATGTATGCATGTATGTATGTATCATCTGGTGATCTTATGCCATCTCAATCGTTAAGTCAATACCTTTTCACCCGGAGTATCTTTATAAAGTGTATTGAATAGATACAAACACTTCAGTTGTGGAATACAATGCCACCTAATAGTGATAAATCGATACGAAGTTCATATAACGATTATCCTTCATTAAGAGGATAAATTCAAACAAGTAACATCTCGCTCTTGACAGCTATTTCTACCTAGAAAACAGAAAGAATGTTGAGGAGGAATTATCTTCAAATTATTTGTAAGTAAATGTTTTATTGTATTATTAATATAAGCTTTTATTTTTTAAGAGTTTAGCCATCGCGCCTGAGACCCTACAAGAACACACTTTATATATATATGAGTTCAGATGAATATGGTACTTAAGTTGAGGGACCAGAATTTATTACGGTATTATCTATACAATTTCAAAGTAAGGTGATTAAAATCAAATTATGCAACAAGGATAATCAAAAGTAATGCAATTTTCTTTTACTCTCTCTATTTTGGTAAACCTTTGGTATATAACGTAAATCCTCGAGTATATCCGCATTTTTTTTCCTAAAATTTAAAGGTCAAAATACCTAGTGCGTACTGTATACGAGGTTAAAAATGAAAACTATTTTCTAAGCTATGTCCGAGTCTCTATTTGCTGTCTGGCTATGTTTATTCAGACGCATTTTGTGATGTCGGGCGTGAAAATACCTTAAGCTAAACCTGAAAGCAATGAAGTCATAAAAGAATCATCCATAACTTGCAGTAAGCAACATTTATTAAACGTTATTACTGTTATTTCTTTATTTTCTGCAAACAAAATGCACAAAAAAAGCTACACGTTCGCACAATGTTATATATACAATAATAATAAAAGACATTACCGTATACATGTTTACAAACCAAGGATGTTATATAGACCTCCTTGACTCAAGTTAGAGAAGGAGTGCATATTATACACAAGGTTTAGGTTTTTCAGAGGTACAGCACCCCCTCCCAAATCCCCTGCGTTTTATACTCAAAGGCGGACTATACTCGAGGAGTTAAGGTACTCCAAATATTCAAAGAAGTTTTATCCTTATATTAAAATTTCATTCTTAATAATCTTCTTGATTACCCTAAATTTTAACTTTATACAATAAGACAATATTGTTTGAAAAGATCTTTAGAAATTACTTGATTTATCTCTTTCTTAAATGGCTCTATTTTCCTGATCTTAGTATTTACAAGGGCCTTTATATAAATAACCCTTCTAAACAAGTACAACTAAGAAACTATAAATATCATGAAGGAAGTAACAATATTAACTTCTTAAATCTATGATATAACCTTTATTTAGAAAAAAAGATTAGCGTAAAATATGATTGTTTCATAACTTAAATATTCTTTTAGGTGACATCAAACATCAGACTTTTATTGATATTACCTAAATAAGTAAATATATAAATTTTAGTCTAATATATTTTGAATTATTATACTTTTTTCTAAAAATCTTCTCTATTGGTGTTAATAAGCTACATATACATTACCATAAGTTTTAGTAATTAAGCTATTTTATTTCCTTTTCTATGGTGTTTTGCCCTACTTGATCATTTTATTGTATTTCTTAATTATATTATAATTAGCCTTTATTTATAAAATTAATCTATTTTTTGTATCTCTATAAATTCATACTATACTGGTATATTCATTACGTATAAAAAAACCTGCTTAGATTATAATTTTCTTTATATATAATTAACATGTTCCTTTGCCTCAATACTCCTTTATTAATACCAGTTTATACCAATTAATCAATTTTTTATTCACCACTGAGTACCACAAGGAACAATCGTCATGTGGCCATATCTTAATAATGCTACATGCAGATGACCCGTTGACACAACAAGAATTCTCAATGAAGAGAGACGTTTGCATAACCAAATTCCTGCCAAAATGAAAGACTGCGGTGCGTGGAATCAATTTTAGGGTTTACAAATAAATGATCCTTCGTATTCCTTCTTGTTACTCCAACTTATGCAATTATACATGTATGTATGTATGTATGTATGTATGTATGTATATGTGTATGTGTGTTTTTATATGTATGCACATATATATACACATGAGTATACATATATATTAAAATGAATATACATATATGTATGTATACATACATTCATACATACACACATACACACATACATACATATGCATACATACATGCTTATATATATATACATATATATATAGGGAAGCTTTATGAAAATAGACAAAAGACGAAGGCAGGTTTACGGAAATAAACAAAAGACGAAGGCAGGTGGAATACAAACAAACAATTGTATTAGTATGGCGCTCAGGAATATAAATAAAACTAGTCTTTAACGTTTCGAGCCTACGCTCTTCAACAGAAAGATACACAGAGAAAAAACACAGAAAGAAGGAGAGAAAAAAAATATGCGTGCAGAGGCTAGCGAATCAACATGGCGATCTGATTTCGGCCAGAAGTCAAAGATCAAACGTGAGACGCAAGAGCGAAATTAGGGGAGATAATAGGGTTAAATGACCTCGCTCCAACATAAGAGTGTGTGTGTGTATGAGAAGAGTGTGTGTGTGTGTGTATGAGAGAGTATTAGTGCGTATGAGAGGTCTGGACGTGTGTATGTATATATGATGTGATGTGTAAAGTCGTATGGTGTAGTGTAGAGAGAGGAGATGAGGGAAGAGGGGGAGGGGGAGGGGGAGGGGGAGGGGCGGGGGGAGAAATAAAGGGGAGAAGGAAAGGGGAGAAGAGGAGGTGGAAGGGGAGAAGAGGAGGTGGAAGGGGAGAAGGAAGGAGAGGAGAAGAGGGGGAGGGGAGATGAGGAGGGAGGATAGAGGGAGAGGGGGAGAGAGAGAGAAGGGGAGTGAGGGAGCAGAGAGAAAGAGGGAAGGGGAAGAGGGAAGAAGGGAAGAGGAGTAGGGAAGGATGAAGGCCTGAAGAGAAGGAGGGGTCGGGGGGAGGTTAGATGAGGAGGGGGAGAGGGGGGTTAGATGAGGAGGGGGGAGAGTTGAGACCAAATGGCGTATATATATAAAATGGGTGAATATTAACATGACCTAAATCTTCTGAACTATGCCTATCCCTTGTCCAGTGAGATCAAAATTAATCAGGGATCGTTGGTTGTTACTAGACTCCACGACACTCACCCTCAGTGTTCGTTGGTTGTCACTCATTTCCACGACACTCACTCTCTTGAGTTATTGCCTATTTTATGCCATCTCTATTACTTAAATCCAACAAGACTATTTTGAATCGTTGTGTAAAACTCTGGTAGTTTAGTATGGAAGAATTAGTTAATATAAATTTTATGTCGTAACTCTCTACGACAATTTTCTTTGAATTCTAAATGTACTGTAAATATTAAATGTACATAAATAAACTAATTTAGTAAATAATTTCTCTTTCTTCCTTTTCTTCAACCTGTTAATGAGATTTATTTCTGTATCCATGAAACTGTTATTATAGCGGTGACCTTTCAACATGTACGTTTCAGCGTCTTGGTGTATAATTCATCACGGTGTTTACGCAGCCTGAGTTAAGATTTATGTATAGTGGTAACACTTATAGTTATGTTATAAGTGAATGGTTTATCACCATAGAATTCTACTCAGTAAACATCTATATTTATTACCTTTTCCAAGTCAAAAATACTCTACACCAGATAATCTAACACAACCTTATATATTGGTGACAAGCCGACGTGGACTTAGAAAAGTCTACTCAGGACAATAATCACTCTGTAAATAAGATAGAATCAACCCGTTATAAAAGTGGTAACTCGCCTTTATAAAAAGTATTACGAGCAAGTTATACGTAATACTTTCACTAAAGTCTCTGAAGTGTCTAGAATGTTCTCTTCCAAGAAATACTGATGCTTCTGATCTCGTTTGAAACAAATAACATTTCTTTTTCTTTCTTCCTCTTTTTCTATTTTTGCTCCTCTCTCTTTTTATCTCACCCTCACTCCTCCTATCCCTCTCTCTTCTGTTCCCTCTCTTTCTACCCCTCTCCAATTTGTCGCTCTCCCTCATTATTTCAATGGATAATTTTATGGTGATGTAGTGGTGGTCATCGCCGTATTTGTTACTGAATTATGCTTGTAGCACTTCTCTTTCATATTCCTTTCATCTTCATTCTTTGTAAATTAATGCTAAACGTGAATATGAAATATGAAATTTTTTTCCAAAATAAATTTTCGTTGCAGTTCTCTTCTACATCTCACTGACATTTGGAAATGGACGTAAGTAAATTTATATCAAAATATAGACATATATCTATGAAAATTATGAAAATCACTACTCAAAACTTTAATTTATAAGTTCAGTGGAGGAAAATATTTTCCTTTCCTAATTAAATTAGATGAAAAGAAAACTCAAGATAAATCTCGTATTATGACGAATTCAATTCTTAACATAATTTCCATTGGTGATAATTCAGTTTTCCGTCAGCTTGTAAGCATTTTGTTAAATAAAACAAAGTGCTGGTATTAGGGGACATTCTTTACAACAGACAACCGTTAAACATTATAGTATATAACTTGTGAATCATTTAAATAATAGAATTAATTAAACAACATTTAAAACTCATTCGCAGTCATTTTCATTAAACAGATTATATATCCCAAGATCTTTGTACCTACACTATGGTAGTAACAACTCTATCACTTCTTCCTGGTAAAAATATCAATGCTGATCCTCAAACATTTAATATTCTCTATCTTTATTATTATCTATTTTCACAATGTTTTATTTTCGTCTTCGTATTTTGGTTGTTTAATTTGCCTGGCTTTGTTACAGTTGACTATCTGAAGTATTTTATGAAAGTACCAGACGCCGGTCTGAAAGATGCCAAAACATTGATGACACTTGACGTGGATGCCTTCATCTGTTCGAAGAGTTGTTTTGAAACTTCTGCATGTAAATCCTTCGTGAGCAGAGCGATAAGTCCAAGCTGTATTTTATACGAAGAAGACTCAACAGAGAGGATGCTAATAAGAGAATATAATACCCATTTTTATCAGTTGAGAAGATCTGTGCCGACCAAGTATAGAGACGGTAAACAAATTTGAATCGTTTTGTGTTTATTTCATTCCTTGACTTGTATTCTATGTTTTAGTCCAAAGAGAGACAATACTGTCGGCATTTGAAAATTGTCTGCGATTTCTCTGGTCGATGTAGATTAGCGTGTGTTGGAAAATAATTGTTTGTAGAGTTAAAGTTCTAATAAAGTTTTGAGTGATTTATTTCTACGCTGTACCTTGAAAAACAGCCGCAAGAGAGGTAAGCTCTGTTCATTGTGCAACAACATGAATCAAGTCAATTCCATCAGGAATCATCACAGAAATGTTATGATTTATACAGAAGGTGGAACATGTAGAGATTCCCATTTGGTGTATGCGGCAGAATGCACGAAACACAATTCAATTTATGTTCGTTGCACAACAGAACAATTAAACAAAATATTTAATGGACACAAATAGGATTTCAGACACAATAACAGTAGTTCGACAGAAGTTGCTGAACATTTTTCTTCAAGCGGCTGCAATTTTGAAGAAGATTTGAAAGTGCATATTCTCAGTGAATATTCTCAATCTTCTTCACTTTCACTTCTCAAAGTGCATGAGCTTACACATAGATTGGCAAACAAAATATTGGTCGGAAGTTTCCAACTGCATCCCCTTTACTTGAGCCCTTCTGGCATAGTACCGTTCTTCCTATTGTCATCCAGGCCATTATTTGGATGTCACTATTCGGTACTTCGTCCATCTGTCTCGTAGTTTTCCTGTGCAGTGTTGTCAAGTTTTTAAGCCAAAAGCTCTGAACCCCATCTGGGCCAGGTGCTTCCGGATAGGAATTTTCCTGCACTGATCTCTAATCAGCTCGGTTATTCTCAAATTCTTCTGCTGATACTCTCCATTCTCCTCTTTGAGTCTCTTTAACCACTCTGCTTCAGTTTCGTGTCGTTTCTCCTGAGACTATATGTTTGAATCGAAACTTTTTCTTTCTTCAGCATCCGGAACGGCTTTTTCACCCTTTTCTTTCCCAGTTCCTGATAGAGTATTTTCTGATTTTGTTCGAAAAGTCTGTTTAATCTGTACTGCTCAATTCTCTGTTCATATCACTTTAGTTTATGTGCTTTAGCTTCCAACCTCTGTTTTAATTCCTCAATCATATCATTGATTCCCTTTCTCTTCACCCTATACCTCCTCTTTAGCACAACATATTTCACTCACTGAACTTCATTTCTCTTTTTCCGTTCCAAAATATTAACATGGTTTCTGGTCTCGTTTATAGACTGCGTTATTCTCCTTCTCCACCTTCAGGTTACGTTGACATTTACCTTTGGCTTTCAAATCTATCTTCCGGGCTATAAATTTCGAGATTGCATTTATCAGATTGTTGGTGTCCTGACATCACCGATGATATCATTTATCTTCCTGACCCATTCATTGAGTTTCATTCTGTCTACTTTTTAAAACATTATTAATATATATTATTATTGTCATTATTATTATAATTGTTGTTATTGTTAGTATTATTATTCATATACACTCAACAGATAGGACTGTTGGAAAAGAAAATAATTCTAACATCGGGCTCGCACAAGTAGCTTTAGATAGCAAGAACCTTCCTAAGTATGCTAGCTTTCTTCAATGACACTTTTCTGCAGCTGCACTATACTGGGTTTTATGCCTATTTCATCTCTCCATCTGTTCAGAAGAGAAAAACCTAAGCCACACAAACACACAATATGAAAACTAATACAACAACAGGATCAAACAAAACCCCATAACAAAACATTATCCCGCCCCCACAAAAACATGCAGCACGCACCACCCCACCAGCACAAAGTTGCAACAAGCGATGCAATAGAAAGTTGCTTGAAAGTTTCAGATGTCGAACATTAATAGTGGTGATGACGATGGTGACGAACGTTACCTTACCTCAGTTTATGAGAGACAGGAGTTTCGGCAGAAACTCAGATTGTAACAGCGAAAATGAAGCTGGTCCTTTAAGGGACGGCCTCTCGCTTGGCGGTGGATCAGTAAAGATGCAGACTGACCACAGCTGTCATTGTAATACAGCATCAGCAGATAATAGAGCAGGGAGGAGGAAGTGGACCAGCGAAGAAAACAGGATAGTGATACAATGCTACTTAGAAAGTGAACTTAAAAGAAGGGGCTCTAGAAAACGGATGTTAACACTTTGGGTAGAGAAGGGTATGTTTAAAGTGACTGGATAGAGATTAGTTGATCCAGCTAATGCTATTAGGAGGAGAAAGTGGATGACAGAATTGGAAGTAGAAAAGAACACAAGAGAATTAAGAGAACTGGAAAAGAAAGACGTGGCAGTGGGGAAGACAAACATCAGCATAAGAGATACAGCTCTAACCAAAGAAGAAGAGGAAGATCAGAAGATTTTAGATGCGTTGCCGGATGTAATAAGTAAAGAAGTAAGAAAAAGAACGCCAGCATTAAAAGACACTAACAGAAGGAAGCTGCTAGAAGTAACCAGGAAAATAGATTCTATTATCAGGAGGATAGATACTAAAAATATAGAAGACACTAACTAATTGGTTTATACAGGAGAGGTTGTAGTCACCAGAAGATTAGATATCTCACAGGGAAAGATTAGAAAAAAAAACAAATGTGGAAAAGGAGACTATAAAATAAAATGAAGACTTTAAGAGAAGATCAGAGGAGAATAGAAGCCTAGAAAACAAACAAGTTAGGAGAGGCAAGATGTAAATCTTGCCCCGATGAAAGATACTTAGTCAAAGAGAAAGGATATGGGACAAAAATAGAAGCGTTGAAACAGCGTATCGTAGCGGTAGCAGGCAAGTTCTCCAGATATCAGAAAAGAATAGATCAGTATCAACAGATTAGAGAATTTGAGACAGACCCGAGGAGATTTTATAACCAAATGAATAATAGAGAATGAAGTACTGAAGACGAGAAAGCTAAGTTCTGGTGTGATATTTAGGATATGCCAGTCAATCATAATGGAGATGTCGTATGGTTAAAGAAAGTGAGTGAGAAGTAGTCAGACCTAAGATTTGTTTTATGTTTGATCCCCCTCAGTTTAGTATTAAGGAAGGCAAAAGCAGGGTATCAGTTCAGAATAGTATTGGAAAAATTACCCATCACGTGGATGATCTGAAGCTTTTTAGCTTTTCAGTAAGAATGAAAATGAAATAGATTTCATAACAGGGTAAAGATATAGGCATGGAATTTGGCACAGATAAGCGTGCAATATTAGTTATGAGAAGGGGGCAGGTGGTCAACAATGAAGGCATCCAATTATCAGATGGCCAACATTAAAATTATTTGAAAGGAAGAGAGAGTTATAAGTATCAAGAAGAATTAGAATCTGGCAGAGTTCTAACTACAGAAATGAAAACGAAGCTTAAAAAGGAGTAAATCAGAAGTGTGCGGAATTTAATGAAGTCAAAGCTAAAAGGTCCGACTCTACCAGTCGAGATCGGTGGATCGGTGGATGTTCCGATTTAGAAATTTATAGAGGACTAGCTAAGATATCTGGCGTTGCTCGGGATTCAAATGGCAGAGTTCGTATATATATTACAGTTATGTTGAAACAGGTGATACGGGAAAGGGCATCATTGACAACAAAATATTTGTGGAGTAAATAATGATGGTCTAATTCAACTAAGTGTCATGTAATACGTCCATTTGGAGGATTCCATGTCAAAGACTATCATGGACAATTGGGAGAGGAAGGAGGTATGTATTTTTTGAACCCACCGAAAAGTTGTTAGTGGATATACTCGCCTTTGAGACGGTCAGCACTGCGTCTCAGACGACCCCCTCGTATGGTTGACAGTCAAATGAATGGAGGTAATGGAGATATTGTATTCCGGAAATGGGTACATTCCGGAAATGGGCTGCAATGGGAGACGGCGACGGGGAAGTGAACTGTTGAAATGTTGCAGAAGGCGAAGGGTTGATATTGGATTTCTGGTGTAGCTGTAGGATTAGAAACATAAAGTGAGCATATGCAGTTATATGAGAATATGTAGTAATGGATCACTTGCATAAAGAAGGCATAATTGCTTAGCGCGTGGTTTGTATATAGTATGTCTGTATTTTTGTATGCAGTGTAAACTCACGAAATATCAGCAAATGGACGAGATAGGCTCACTTGTATGGAACCAATAATTTGATGGTAAATGCCACAATAATTATTACAGACAGATAAGGAATTATATATATATATATATATTACTTATATAGGATAAATTTCTTAATGAAAGGATAAATATGTAATTGTAAATACCTTGCAACCTTACAACGGCTGCGATAATTATTAACTGGAAATGGAACAGTAAACGTGTATCTTTATATTTACGTTGTACCTTGCCACCTCATTGTCTTTTTTTCAAGAGTTTCCCGTCTAGAACTCACGAACATACATTCATGCATGCCAGTCGTTACATATGTATATGTATGTGTAGATGTATGTGTATGTTTCATAACGTACGTAAGGCGGAAACATGCATACTCACAGACACATACACACTCATACACTCACAGACAGATACACTTATACAAAATGTATCCTCGTCGTCATTGTGGCACAAAATATTCCTGACATACACTCACATACATATACTGAAATAGCCACACAGACATACATTCACGCATGTCAGGCGTTACGTATGTATATATCTTTGTAGATGTGTGTATGTTTAATAACGTACTTAACACGGAAAGACACATACTATGAGATATATACACACTCATACACTTACACACATACACTCAGAAACAGATACACAGTCATCTACAAAATGTGATGTCGTTGTCGTCGTGGTATAAAATGTCCTGTTGACCTGTTGACAATAGAAAGATTATCTCTATAAAATGTTATATTGTTTTAATCAAAATGAAAATAAAATTTCGTTTTGATACTGGCCAGCGCTCACATACATATAGTAAGATAGACACACACCGTCACACATTCACGCATGTCTGTCGTTATATATGTATAGATGTGTGTGTATGTTTAATAACGTATCATTACGTATGTCATATACAAAATGTGATGTCGTTGTCGTTGTAAAATAAACTGTCCTGTTGACAATAGAAAGATTGCAGCGTGGAAGAGCACACAGAAAGCGTTAGTTTCACTTCAATATTTAAATTTCATTTGTATCAAATTATTTTCGTCGCTTTGAAACTGCGACCTGTTCACTGACAAGACTTCGTGCTGCATCTGAGAAAGTAACAGTTAGTTCATGATATATATGTGCTCATGCATGTATGTGTGTAGGTATGCATGCATGTATGTATGTACATGTGTAAATGCGCATGCATGCATATACGTATGTGTGAATGAGCATATACATGTAAATGTATATTTATTTACTGATATGTGTATCTGTTCAAGTATATATAACTGTTACTCCGTCGACAGTTGTGTATATATATATAATGTTCTGAGCAGATGATCACAGATCAAATCATTTGCTATGCAAGTACATCTCTGTAAACAGAAAGATTATCTCTATGAAATATTATTATTCAATCGAAATGAAAAGAAAATTCGTATTAACACTGACCAACCCTCACATACATATAGTATGTTTAATAACGTACCTAACGCGGAAAAATACATACACATACACTGTGTGACATATACGCACTTATACACTCAAAAACATACATTCACAGACAGATACACAGTCACGTAGAAAATGTAACGCCGTCGTAGCTAGAATTAAAACTAAAAGTATAAAAGTGAAACAATATATCATATAACAATATAGATGTTAGGTTCATAGGTATATATCTACATATATACATATACATGGATACGTATACACACATATACATACGAGGGGCGTTCAATAAGTAATGCCCCTGACCCACTTCCCATAGCAGTAGAGCAACGAAACTTGGCACAGTTATTAGTCTTTTTCTACATAGGAACCACCCAGAGTTACGCATTTCACACATCGTTTGATGCAGCTCTGGAGACCATTTTTGTAGAAGATCCCGGCTTGGTCCTCCAACCACGACGTGACTTCAGAAATCAAGGCTGCATCATCTGGGAAACGCTTTCCTTTCAAAAACAACTTCATGGCTGGGAAGAGATGAAAATTAGAGGGTGCAGGGGGATGAGTTCATAGCCGTACGCCTGTGCTTCTGATCTGGCGACACGCGAGTTGTGGACCGGAGCGTTGTCCTAAAGGAAGAGGATGCCTTTGCTGATCTTGCCCCGCCTCTTGATTTTGATAGCTTCTCTTAACTTCCTCAAAAGTGAAGCATAATAGGCTCCTGTAATTGTGGCACCCTTTGGCAGGAAATCTGTCATCAGTACTCCGTCCTGGTCCCAGAAGACTGTGAGCATTACCTTGCCAGCAGAGGGCTGCACCCTTGCCTTCTTTGGAGGAGGTGAGTCATGGTGTGTCCACTGCATTGACTGGGCTTTGGTCTCTGGATCATAGTGATGGACCCAGGTTTCATCCTGTGTAATCAGTCTTTTGAAAAATTTTGACTCATCTTCTTGGCACATCTCCAAATTCATCCTCGAGCAATCGACACGTTTTTGCTTCTGGAAAGATGTGAGCAACCTGGGAATCCATCTGGCAGACACCCTTTGCATATGCAAATGGTCATGAATGATAGTTTCCACAGACCCGGTACTAATCTTGACCTCATGGGCTATTTGGCGAATAGTTATGCGTCGATCTTCCAAAATGGCAGCCTCAACATGACGGACAGATGCCTCATCAATGGCAGAAGGGGGCGACCAGATCTGGGAGCTGTTTCCACAGAGTTCCGACCATGTTTGAATTCACGATGCCAGCGTTTTACAAGGTCATATGATAGGGCATCATCACCATAAGTTACTTTCATTTCATCAACAGTTTCCCGTGGTGTGCGTTCTTTCAAATACAAAAACCGGATCACTGCTCGACACTCAACAGGCTCCATTTCACACTTGACTCAGTTCAAACACCTGTAAATCAGAAACCACAATTAGTTCAGAGCTGTAATTTGCCACTTATTTTATAAAGATATAAATAATTGTACATG
Organism: Octopus sinensis; assembly: GCF_006345805.1. Taxonomy (NCBI): domain Eukaryota; kingdom Metazoa; phylum Mollusca; class Cephalopoda; order Octopoda; family Octopodidae; genus Octopus; species Octopus sinensis. The sequence continues at coordinate 32,362 of NW_021833261.1, forward strand.
CAAAATTTCAGCTAAATCAAATAAATGCAAGTGGGTCAGGAGCATTACTTATTGAACGCCCCTCGTACATATGTATATACGTACATATACATATGTATACATACGTATATATATATATATATATATATATATATATATATATATATATATATATATATATACACATACATATAATCACACACACATGTATATATATATATACACATACATATAATCACACACACATGTATATATATATACAGGGTGTCCCCCAAAAATGTATACACTTGCTGCAACAGTCTGTCATGCCAAGCATTAGAGAGAACTTTGAACAGGAAGAGTTTTATTTCCAGCAAGATGGGGCACCTCCACACTACCATCGCGATGTTAGATCCTTTCTTGATGGGATCTTGCCAAATAGGTGGATTGGACGGAGAGGTTTTGTCGAATACCCTCCACGTTCACCAGACATCACACCACTAGACTTCTTTTTAAGGGGATACCTAAAGGACAAAGTCTACGCACAGAAACCTGCAACAGTCGTTCAATTGAGGGCAACTATTGAACATGAATGTACGAATATCCCAAGGGAATTGTTCCATGATGTATGCCATTCCATCGCTTCGCGTTGTCAGCAGTGTCTGGAGCAGAACGGACATCAGTTTGAGAACATGCGATAACAAGACAATAGAATGATATTTGTAAATTCTTTTACATGTTGAAAATTATTCGAATTATAATAAACCCCAAATTTACAATTATTTAAGGTGTGTATACATTTTTTGGGGACACCCTGTATATATGTATATATATATATATAATATATATATATATATATATAACCCTATACATACACACGTCCAGACCCCTCCTACGCACTATTAGCTGGTCCTTCAACCCTATTATCAACCCTATTATCAACCCTATTATCTCCCCTTATTTCGCTCTCGCGTCTCATGTTTGATCTTTGACCTCTGGCCGAAATCAGATCGCCATGTTGATTCGTTAGCTACTGCACGCATTTTTTTTCTCTCCTTCTTTCTGTGTTTTTTTTCTCTCTGTGTATCTTTCTGTTGAAGAGCGTAGGCTCGAAACGTTAAAGACTTGTTTTATTTATATTTCCTGAGCGCCATACTAATACAATTGTTCGTTTGTTTTCCACCTGCCTTCGTCTTTTGTCTATTTTCATAAAGCTTCCCGTTATATATATATATATATATATATATATATATATATATATATATATATATACATACACAGTGTATTACAAGTAAAACTGTATAACTTACTCTGTCGAATGTTGCACTTTAATTTTTCCTATTAAAAGTGAAATTGTTTATAACTTACTCCGTCGAAGGTTTCACTCTTATTTTACGAGTTTTGGGACGTAATACGGAACCAGCGCCAGTGCTGCATTGTTTGAATTCAAAGAAATTACATCTTGACACTCCTGGGGTCTGATAGTATTGCCATGTATAGTTTGATTTGATTCGGTTGAGCTGTTTGAGAATGCATTGGGACCAGACAGATATACAAAGCATTTTATATATTTATAGATAAATTAGTGGCGGGGAAGAGTGACGATGTTCTTCGGGACGCTCTGAGCGCCGACGAGAACGAACTGGTGTGTCTGTTCCGTAGGAGTTTCCGTTCGGGAACTATCGTGGATATTTTCCAGATGTCTTTGGCCTGAAAGTGCTACCAAGCGGCGCTACTAGTTCGCGATAAACTCTACAGACGAGCTTGTCCGCGGGGCGCGCAGAGTGACGAGACTGTTTGCACGCCCTCGTTCACTGTCTGAGTATTGCTGAGTTATGTCGAACAGATGGGATGGATCCGTCAGTCGGTCGAGTCTGTAGTGATTATCCCACCGCCGCTCTACTTCAATCGCATAGGTAAAGCAGTTTCTCTCTGCCCGGTGACTGTGGTGAAAGACGTTGTTTGATGAACAAGGCTGAAAGACATGAGAGAAAGTGAGAGTGGGCAGGGAAGTGCTGTCCTTAAGCGAGTTCCTTTCATTGGCCAATTTCACTATTTTTCCAGCAACTTCAGTAATTCTTCTTCATGTCCTTTTTGTCCTCTTGTTTTCCCTTTTTCTCTGCTTTTAGTGCACCCTCGTTTCCAACTGACACTAGCTAGGTATCTCATTCAGCTTTCGGCTTCAATATGCACGCAGTCTTCCACACTTATCAGTCCCCTTCTTCCATTTGTTCTCTTCATGTATAGGTGATCAGTGTCTGCCCGCGGATGATGGGCTCCATGCATGGTTAGGCGCTTTCTTGACTTAGTTCCTCCTCTGATCACTTGAGGATTCCAGCGCCATACCAAACTGCTGCCACTGCACGCGACTTTATTGCCGAAATTCTGTTTCTGGCATTCAGTTTTGAAGCAAACATCTTTCTCGCCCGCCTCAGGTACTCTCTTTTTGTCTTTTTCCTTTATATCGTGGTGTTTGATTCCATCTACCTCTAGTATTCACAGGTATTTGTAGCTGGATTGAACTTGAATAGCCTTCATCATTTCCTTCTGTCCTGTTTTTCCTTTATATCGTGGTGTTTGATTCCATCTACCTCTAGTATTCACAGGTATTTGTAGCTGGATTGAACTTGAATAGCCTTCATCATTTCCCTTCTGTCCTGACAAGCTTTCCTCGTCTCATCATCCTCGTAGTACATTTTGAGACTCCAAATTCCATCTTAATATCATTGGAGAAAATCCGCTCAAACTGGACTAGGCAGTCCAGTCCTGCCTCAGTTTTTGAATAGCTTCCATGAATAGCATCCATGAATAGCAAGTGGTTCAGTTTTCCCTTACCCCTTCCTCATTATGTCTTGTTAGTCATCATCGTGTTCTTGTGATATAGCTCTTCGCATTACTTTTGCTTCATTTGCTGATAAGGCATCTACATTTACACATCGCTCTACTTCTTCACTGCCGTCTTTCATTTTTCTCTTCTCACTGGGCACGTTATCTGTTGATGAAGTATTATTTCTATATTCTACTTTTCGTTTTATCACTTCTCTTTCCATGTCTGTTAACCACCCTTTTACGCTTATTGCTCTTGCCTGGCCGGCTAACCATTGCTCACTTGTTTCGAAGGGTCCTATCTCATTACATTTTGCTTTCATTCGTCGTCGGAATCCCCTTCTACTGGGTTCATTCCTGATCCAGCATACAATTACCATTCTGTTTGCCTCATAATCCCACTTTCTCTGCCTCGCGGTTTATGTACAAGCAGTCTCTGGATGACCACTGGTTTTAGCATGGGTTTTCGTACACTTAGTTTTTATGTGCTTGTTTCCAGTTCGTCTAATTCTGGGATTTGTTGTATTTGGAATTCACTTAGATATACCTTTGCCTGTTTTGTTACTGAGTATGACGCTTTCTTGTTTCCGTGCTTTAAGACAAGTTTTAACATCTAGTCATCAGAGTTTTTCTAACTCTTTTATGACATTCTGCCGGTCAAGGTTAACGTTAGATGTTTCTGTCATTTTTCCTTTGATAAATGTAGCTTTTGCACATTTATCGAGGCCAAATTGCATTCTGATGTTATCACTGAATTGTTTAACAATCGTTAGTAAGCCCTTCAGTTGTTGGTCATTTTTTGCAAAGAGCTTTAAATCATCCATGTAAATGAGATGATTTATATCTTTATAAAACATTTTATATCCGTACTGTGGGTCATTGAGCAATTTTGAGAGAGGTATTATGGCTAAACAAAAGAGGAGTGGTGATAGCGAGTCACCCTGGAAAATGCCCTATGAAATTTTTACATCACCAGCAATTAGATATTCATCGTCACTGTTCAAAGTTAGTGTGGTTCTCCATGACCTCATACTTACAGACAAAAAGTTTCGCAGAGTAGGCAATATTTTATACATTTCCAGGCATTTCTTCATCCAGCTATGTGGTAGGCTATCAAAAACCTTTTTATAGTCTATCCAGGTTATTGACAATCTTCTAACATCATCTTATTGATGTGTAGTTGATCTTTACAACCATAGGATCCACGTTTACATCCTTTCTGTCCATTAGGGAATATGCTGCTGTCTGTAAAAAACTATAGGTATATTCAGTCAGGACAGATGTTAGCGTTTTATACATAGCTGTTAAGCAAGTTATGGGTCTATAGTTTTTTGGTTCATTTCTTTCTTCACTTTTTGGAAGCAGGAATGTTAAACCATTAACTAGCCTAGAAGGCATCCTACTAGGGTGTTGCAAAACATCGTTGTAAAGTTCTATTAGCAGTTCATGGCTCTCTGGGAAGGCATTCAACCAGAAGTTAAGAATTTTATCCCTTCCTGGAGACTTCTATTTGCTTGACCTGCTGAAAGTAGATCTTATATCTTCTACCTTGACACCCTCTCACTTTTGCTCCTCTAAGGAGTCCAAGTCTGTAGATATTCTATCAATCTAGGGGGCCTTTTCGTTGTGTGTTTTTTCTTCTGCCCAAATTTTATTCCAAAATCACTGCACTTCTTCTTTTGATGGTACAGATTTTACAGTAACTGATGTTTTCCCTATCTTCCTGTAAAAATTCTTGGGGTTATTTTTGAACATGTTGTTGTCCTTGAAGAATCTAACGAGCTTTTCATTCATCGCTATGCGGGCAACTTTAGCACATACCTTTTGCTTGATGGTTTCTATGGTGGCATCAATATCAAGTATAGTTTGCATATTATATTTTTATCTTTAATTTTGGGGTGTTTTTAGGTTGGTAGTCTTGTCAACCTTGAGGTTTTTCAAACTTTCAATGTCAGACCTAAGTAGTTTAATTTGTTGTTGGATACGCTCTTGCCAAGAAGGCTTTTTGTGGGAATGTTACCGTTTTCTAATATTTTCTCCACATAGAATCGTTGAGATTTTCGCGGATGCATAGGACAGGTGGTTGAGATCTGTGATATCAACATCATTAGCTGAAATTATATCCTTAAGTGCAAGGCGGATTTTACCAATTATTTTCATGTTTTTGTTAGAGTTGCGGATTTTAGGGAGTGTATCGCGTTCATCTATACTGGTTTCTTTAATTTTCAGCCATTCAATAGTGATTTGATTTTTTTAGCTCATGTAGTTTTGTTGGGTCAATATTTGTGTGACTTTCTTCATCTATTTGATGTTCATCTGTCTTAGTGTTTATGGTTGGTTCAGGGAGTATTTCACATTGCCTATCAATTATACTAACTCTTTCAATCCTTACTACGTTTTTATCAGCCCTGAGCTGGTCTATAATTATTTCCTCTGTATTATCTTCTTTAACTACGGCTTCGTTGTTTTTATCCTTTACTGCTTGTCTAATTTGGTCAATCTCTACTTCAGTCAGTAATTTTTTTTTTATAATGTTTCTTCTGACATTGGCAAGTTTGTTACTGTCTATGTAGGGTCTTACTTCAGGATGTTTCTGTCTCCAGTTTAAGTATGCTTGTACAGTATTAGATTTGTCTGTGGGGAAATATATGGCATGGTAGTAGGCCGCAAGAACTTCTTTATTATCATCCCTAGACCATTTTTCATTCTTTTTCTTTTGGATATTTGATGACGGGTATGGATGGCGATCTGTTGGAATATTCCGGTTGTGAGTTACGTCCAGCTCCTGTGTGTCGGGAAGATTTGAACCGGTAGCTGATTTTTCAACTCGAATCTGGTTCAATATTCGGGTATGTGGTCTTTTGTAAACCGATTGATGACCATTGCGGTTTGTAATTTGTTTTGCTAACTGTAAGGCATGACGAGCTTCGACGCTTACATTAGGAGGCGGATCTGTCAGTTTAGGGTCAACTTTTTGCGACAACACTGACTTCGTGTTCTCTGCATGTAAACATTGTTCGTAGCGTAGCTTCTTAAGGCTAGCAGATCCGTATTCGTTTGTTACTTTTTTTATAGATTTATCTCCGAACATAGTTTTTTTTTGTTGTGTTTTTTAAACTTATGAAAGGTTCACTCTGTCTGTGTTAGTTCGAAAAAATGAAAATAAAATAAGAAAAACAATGCAAGTTGGCTTTGTTTTTGCATGGTTTGTGACACGTTCTTTCGTGTACGTGAGTGTGTATCCTGTAAATTTCACTTAGTGCGTACAATAACTTTGGGATGTATGTGTAGTCCTAAGGGTATCAAAATGTATATATGTTTGTATAGACATTCGAGTGTATGCGTAATTACTCAATTTATGTACTATTTTCGTCCGTTTATATTTTATAATTTGTAAACTTTCCGGTGTTGATATCGCGTGTGTTTCGCACATGTTTCATTGAGACACCCTTATTATTATAATTATTATTATTATTATTATTGTTGTTGTTGTTGTTGTTGTTGTTGTTGTCGTCGTCGTCGTCGTCGTCGTCGTTGTCGTTGTTGCTGTTGCTATTATTACTATCATCATCATCATCATCATCATCTCTTTACACAATATTGATATCTATTAATTATTACTCGTTAATCTAAATTAATAAAACCATTCACCGTGAAATAGTCCCACCACCATTACGAAAAACTCCAAAAAACAACATTGATTTATCTATTTTCTTCTTCTTACAGGAAGATGTCCTTTGGATTTGATTTACAAAACTGTTCTAAGTTCAAACAATCAGTTGGGTGTCTTTAATGTTTCTAATTACAAACAATGTCTGCATAAATGCAAAGTAAAACCAAATTGCCGGTCGTTTGACTATTACTTTAATAAGAAAAGATGCCAGTTGTCAACTAAAGATCATACAATATTTCAGTTGCGTTTTCAAAAGGATTACATTTACACCGAAATAAACAGAGGTAAGGGCGTCATTTTCTTGTTTTTATTTATTTATTTTGTTGGAATTATACACAGTCAGTTGGACGAGATTAGGCACCACCTTCAAAAATATATCGATTGGTTAAGTCTAACTTCATATAAAGGTACGGACACATTACCAAATTAGATTCACAGATAGATAGATAGATAGATAGATAGATAGATAGATAGATAGATAGATAGATAGATAGATAGATAGATAGATAGATAGATAGATAGATAGATAGATAGATAGATAGATAGATAGATAGATAGATAGATTGATAGAGGGACATACATACATAAATACATACATGCATACATGCATGCATCATTCATGCATGCATACATGGATGCATACATGTATGTACGCATACATACATACATGGATGCATGCATGCATACATACATACACACATACATAAATGCATGCATACACACATTCATATATAGATACATACATGCACACGCACACACTCATACGTACAGATAACTACTAAATAATCGATGAGCAATAGGGACGAAGATAGCACCAAACCTCCATGCTGTGATGGAAAATGTCGGCTCTGCTATACCAGTGTGAAAGATGTCACCCACATCATCAGCAGTTGCGACAAAATGCCTACGAGATTCTACGTGCCCCTGAGGCATGATATAGTTGCAAAGACTATTTACGATGCTACCCATAGGAAGGACTGCTCGGACGTATAGATCAAAGCCATGTTAGAACCAGCAAGTAATCAGACCTTTTGAAAGCAAGGAATACTGGTGGAACTCCCCACCCCCTAAAAACATCAGTTCGGTGCAAATATAGCAGACCTGATATTGTTCTGTGGTTCAGGGGAAAAAAGTCATGCACTATTGCAGGGGTCAGCTGACCAGCGGATGTGTATGTACAATCAAAAGTCTTAGGAAGATAGAACATTTAAGGCAAACTTACAGCTCTTGTACCCTGACCATAAAGTCTCGTTTGCACCTTTCATCAGAAATGCATTAGATTATGTAGCAGAAATTTTGCACATTTGCAGAAAAACCTATAAATACTCGGTTTCACAGAGAAAGAGCAAAAGAAAAACTGACGCGGATTGTCCAAATCCAATGTTTTAGTGGCACAGTGAAGATTTGTAAAACATTCCCAAACTACTCCATCTGTGATTCTTATGTGAATAGATGCACACGATTGAGTATGCATCGACAGTCCCACCAACTCAACCACATAATTGCAATCACCGGGAACTCACTCATCTCAAAAACTCTTGTCCCTTTCTTACCGACTGTATGATTATTGCATTCAGATGGCGGGAATTTTCTCCATTCGCTTCTTGCGTTGAAAGACAATTTGAAACAGCGAAGTGTGTACAGACACAAAAGTATGCTTCAAACTGCTGACAGACCAATTCTTTTAATAGAACCTGTCTTGAAGTTCGAGAACCAAGTCAAATGTTGTGCCCGGGGAGATGGTATTTCTTTTACGACCCTGTCTCTTTGAATCATCCTCAAAACCCAGCAGCAACCGGGGATCTTTATTGAAGAGTGGTGGCGTGAAACGATCTTGTGCCAGACTTACCTAGAGAAAGGGAATTCATCATCTTTAAAGTACTGCCTGAATCCCTCAACAATGATGACGTTGGCTGCCAAGGAAAATCAATGTTACATTTACTGATGCTCTGCAAGACAGTACATGGATTCCTCGGTAATGATAGTAAGAAGCCGTTTTAGGGACTCTGATGGATCGGCAAGAACGACGGAGGGAATTACTTTTCTACAGGAACCGAAAGTTGTAAATGTCTTGCTTCTATTTATTCCAATTGACACAAATTTTGGACATGGTGCCAATTGAAAATATTTTTTCAGAAACATAGACATGTCCAGTATCATAGTTGAAGACACCTCTTTTCCACAGCTCATGTGTGTATGGCGGAGATCTAGCCTCTGTTCGTCTTCCTCTGTGAACATTCTGTCTATTCTGTGCAGCCTATTTGCCGGAATTCCCTTGGAGTTGCGTTCTTCACCAGACAACTCCAGTTATCTGTGAACAACCTGTTTGGAAGTGTTCTGTTTATGGTGATAATCGTTCCATGACATGGCTAAGCTCTCTTTATTATTATTATCATTATTATTATTATTATTATCATTGTCATTTACTTTTAATCTGCATGTTTGATGCAATCACCTGCCGGGGCACACCCAGCGCCCTAGGGCAAGTGAAGGTTAAGAGTTGTTGAAATATAGCTGAAAGCTTGGGGAGGGGAAGTAGAGAAATATCTCCATGTAATACAAACACAAACATTTACATTGATAGGGTTTTTCTAAGGATGTGGGCAGTACTTGTTAGCACAATCTTTTGGATTTCCTTGAGACATGGTTTTCCAGGGATATTGTCTAGGTGTTTCTGACATCCCTTTTTTATCATACCTAGAGCACCTACAATAACAGGAACAGTTTTTGTTTTAAGATTCCACATCCTCTGTATTTCGATTTCCAGGTCCTTATATTTACTAAGTTTGTCAAATTCCTTGACAGATACATTTTTATCAGTGGGGACGCTTACTTCTATTAGTCTGCAGGTATTTTCTTCCCTGTCTTTAACAATTATGTCTGGTCGATTAGCCTTGATCGTTCTGTCAGTGTTGACTGGAAAATCCCAGAGGATGGTGACATCTTTACCTTCAACAACTGGCTGAGGGTGGTGTTCATACCAGTTAGCAGGAGTGTCGGATTTGTAGTGTTTACATATCTTCCAATGTATATACTGTCCTACCCTATCGTGGCGATTTTTGTATTCGTTTGGTGTCAGCACAGGACATCCCGAAACGAGATGGTCTATTGTTTCGTCAAATGTGTCACAGAATCTGCATTTAGGGTCAGTACCGTTTCGGAGAACGTTAGCCTGGTAATTTCTGGTAAACAAGCTTTGATCTTGTGCTGCCATTATGAAGCCTTCAGTCTCTGCTTTCAATCCAGAACTCTTCAGCCACTGATGGGTTGTTGCTTGGTCTACATCAGCATTTTGGCTTCGGAGAATGTATTGTCCATGCAGAGGCTTCTGGCTCCACCGCCTCTCAATTTGATTCTGCCCGTTCTTTTTTGCAGTCTGCCTGATTCGCTTTGCTTGCTTGGTAGCAGTGGTTTCTGGCTCTTCACCTGATTCAAGGTTAATACCTAGTTCCCTTTCGAACTTATAAGCTTCCTTGACAATAGAATGCAGCTTTTTGCTGCTTTCGTGTTCACACACAAGTCGCAGCATCCAGTCTTTTGTACTAGATAGGTACCTGTTCATTCCTACAGTAGAGGTCTTATAGCACAGCTCTAATTGCATCATTCCTCTCCCCCCGCTGCTTCTAGGTAGGTACAAGCGGTCTACATCTGCCTTAGGGTGGTGCATGCTCCTGGATGTCAGTAACTTTCTTGTCTTCCTGTCCAAGCGTTGGAGTTCCGTAAGGTTCCAGTTAATGATGTTAAAACTGTACTGGACTACTGGAAGTGCCAGGGTGTTAATGGCCTCAATGCAATTTTTGGAGTTGAGTTCAGTCTTCAGTACAAGCCTTATTCTCCTATAGTACTCCTTTCTTATTTTTTCCTTCATAGTAGCATGATGTATACCATCTCCTTCGTTGATTCCTAGGTATTTGTAACTTTCTTGTGGGTCAAGTTCCTTGATGGTAGTGTCAATATCTAATTTAACAGAAGCTGTTTGCCTGAGCTTGCCTCTTACAAAAGTTGCTTTAGCACACTTATCAAGGCCAAAATCCATTCCGATATCATTGCTAAACTCTTTAACAGTTGTTAGCAGCCCTTCTAGCTCTTGGTCATTCTTGGCAAACAGCTTTAGATCGTCCATATAAAAAAGGTGGTTTATTAACTTGCTAAAAACTTTGTACCCATATCTGGCACTATCCAATTCGTTTGAGAGTGGGATCAGTGCCATGCAAAAAAGTAATGGAGAGAGGGAGTCACCTTGAAAGATGCCTCGTTTGATGTTGATGCTGTTGGACTGGCTCATCCCATTACTATGGCTTAGAAAGAGACGTGTGTTCCACATGGTCATGCTATTCTCTAAGAATTTGAGACGACAGGGGAGATCTTGTATATCTCAAGGGCCTTGAGTATCCATTTATGTGGGACACTGTCATACGCTTTCCTGTAGTCTATCCATGCCATACTCAGGTTTTTGTTTTTGCTCCGGCAATTCTCTACAATCATTCTGTTTATGAGCAATTGGTCTTTGCACCCATAAGAGTTTCTTTTACAACCTTTTTGAGCTTGTGGAAGGATAGAATTTTGTTCAAGGAAAGCGTACATTCTCTCCGTTATTATGGATGTGAGGATTTTGTAGGTGGTGTTGAGACATGTTATTGGCCGGTAATTCTTTGGGTTTTTTGTGTCTTCGGTTTTAGGTAATAGGTAGGTGGTTCCTTCAGTCAGCCAAGCAGGTATTTGCTCTGGGTTCTGAATGACATCAGACAGAGATGCAGCGAGATGTTCGTGTACCTCTGTCAAACAATTCAGCCAGAAGTTAGGGATCCGATCCAGTCCTGGGGTTTTCCATTTGTGAGCCTTCCTAAGGACACACCTTAGCTCCTCTATTCCTATTGCTTCCCATTTCTGTTCTTCAAGTTCATCCAGTCTCTCTTTCTCACGTTCTATCCAGTCAGCCTCAGCATTAAACTCTTTTTCGTTGCTCCATACCTTCTTCCAGAACTCCTCCACTTCCTCAATCTTAGGTGGATCTTCTATGTGTATTTTATTTTTGCCAATTTCCCTATAAAATGTCTTTGCATCTGTCTTAAAAAATTTATTTTGTCGATAAATTTGTTTCTTTGTCATACCTTCTAAGCCGTTGAGCTTTCAACTGTATCCGTTGTTTCAACAGTTCCTTAGTTGCAGGGAGGTTTATGAGATCTTTGATTTTATATTTTTGCTTGATTTTTCTAGCTTTTCTCGGCTTAATATTCACTCCTCTAGCAAGCTCATCGAGAACTGAAACATCCGCCCGCAGAGATTCAATCTCTTTTTGTATCGCTACTTTCCACTTAGGAGGTTCATTGACATGCCTGGCCTTTTTCTTTGTCATCTTAATACCTAGTTGGGTAGTTACTACTTTAGCAGTGGAATAAATGAGATTATTTAAGGTTGTCAAATCATTCCCCTTATTTCTTAAGATCTGTCCTAGGGCAACGTTATATGTCATGATTGTGTTGTTATTTCTTGTGCCATTTGAAAACTTTGGTAGTGGTTCTCTATTAACCATGTCAGTGAGCTCAATCTTGCCGAGTTCTCTCTTAATGTCCACTTTTGCTTCCATAATCTTTTCTCTATTATTCACCTCAAATTCTATGTCATATCTATTTTGGTTTTCTTGAGGAAGGTCTACGTTCTCCTCTTTTTTCAAATCTCTCGTCTTCGCTATTCTTTGTTTAACTTCCCCATTGGGAAGTTGATTTGCCGCTTGTACACTGGCTTCTGTGCTACTGTTACCTATTTCGTCTACATTGTTGCTGTTTTCTTTTGGTCTACCATGAGCTATTAGTGTCCTAATTTTGTCAATTTCAGCGTCAGTTAGTCTTTTGTTTTTAATTATATCTCTGCGTACATTACTTAATTTATTTGCGTCTATATATCTACGTACGTCATCGCCTACTGAATTTCTCCATGAGATGTATGTTTGTACACTGAGGTTATTGTTTGGGTTTAGTTGGGCTGTATAAAAAGCTTTCAACACATCTCTATAGTCCTCTCTGGTCCATTTTATACGTTTTGCTTTAGGTGGTGTTTTTGGTGGTGTCACTACAAGTCCAGAGTTAGAAGTATTCTGGTTCTGGTCACCTGGTAGATCGTCTTTTTGAGAGTTTGTTCCAGCAGCAAACTTTTCGACCCCAGTCTGGTTCCCTACTGGGTAACGCGGTTATTATTATTATTATTATTATATTATTATTATTATTATTATTATTATTATTATATTATTATTATTATTATTATTATTATTATTATTATTATCATTTTTCTCTTTCTTCAAATTTTCTTCCGTTTCTCGCCGAGTGTTTTCCGTACACCTTGGGCAGAGAAGCTCATTGTATGCATTCCCAGATTACACACGCAAATTCACAGGTAAAATATATATTTAAAAAATTAATAAATAAATAAATTCATGAATAGATGTTGTTTTCACAGCGATAATGCCCTTCTCGGTACATGAGCCGTTCCAGTTAACACGATTTTTTGCACTTCATGTAGGAATGGTAAGCCTGGTATCATTTTCAAATAGGTTTCAGTACCTTTTTTTATCATTCCTAGAGATCCTACAATCTGGTACTGTAGTCGCCTTGAGATGCCACATTTTTTCAATTTCTATTAGCAAGTCTTTATATTTACTGATCTTGTCAGATTCTTTCGCCGCTATATTGTGATCGCAAGGAATACTCATATCAATTAATAAACACGCCTTTTTCGTCTAATCTTTTATAATAATATCCGGTTTATTAGCTTATATATATTATATATATTAGCTTAGCTTATATATTCTGCACCCTGAGATTAGGTGGTCTATTGTTTCAATCTTATCGTTACAGAATCGGCATTTTGGGTCAGCTCCATTTTTCATCACATTGGCTTGGTAGTTCCGGGTTAATAAGCTTTGGTCTTGAGCAGCTAATACGAAACCTTCACTCTCTGCTTTTAGCCCTGAGCTTCGTAACCATTGATGCGTATGTTTCTGGTCGACATCAGCTTGTTTGTTACAGGTCACATACTTGCCATGCAGAGGTTTCTGTTCCCATCTGCTAGCTAATTTTTCATGTGCTTTTGTCTTTGCAAGTAATTTTATTTTCTTTGCAGCAGCAGTTGGCGCATTTCCTTCAGCCTGATCAATCTTGTAGGTATCTAAGAGATCAGTAGCGAATTTTTTGCTCTCTTTGAAAATAGAGTGATGTTTTTTCGGTCTTTCATGTTTTCCAACAAGTTTTAGCATCCAATCGTTGGTTGCTTCATGGTATTTGACCAGTCCGATTGTGGTGGCTTTGTACGTAAGTTCAAGCTGGTTCAAATCTCGACCTTCCTGAGCTCTGGGAAGGTAAAGGCGATCCACGTCTGCCTTTGGATGGTGCATCTTATTACAAGTCAGTAGCTTGCGGATTTTTCTGTCAATTTTCATTATTTCACTGGTATTCCAGTTTAGCACATTGAAGCTATAAAGAACAACTGGTACTGCAAAGGGATTTATAGCTTACACCTTATTATATGCATTCAGCTCAGACTTCAGGAATGCTCGAACTCTTCTAAAACATTCCTTCCTAACCTTCTCTTTCATGCTTGCATGCTGGATACTAGAGCCTTCATTTATTCCTAGGTATTTATAGGTTTGTTCCTGCTCAAGTTCCTTTATTACTGTTTCGACATCTAATTCGATTGAACTTAACTTTATCAATTTCCCTTTCTTAAAAGTGGCTTTGGCACACTTTTCAATGCCGAACTCCATCCCAATATCATCACTGAATCCTTTCACGGTATGTAGTAGTCCTTCAAGCTCTTCATCATCTTTGCCATATAGATTTAAATCATCCATATAAAAATAATTGGCTTATTTTCTTGTTGTCAATTTTGTAGCCATATCCTATTCTATTCAGTTCACTTGAGAGTGGTATTAGTGCTATGCAGAAAATTAGTGGCGAAATGAGTCATCTTGGAAAATGCCACAGTTTATGCTAATGTTGTTTGAGCGCAATACTCCATTAGAATGATATAATTGAAGCTTTGTGTTCCATAGTTCCATAGGTCGGCGATTGAGATGTCTTCCTATATCCGTTCTTGTAGATTTTTGTAGGCATCTTGGGTGCGTTTGATCCACTCTGCATTTTCATTGCATGGTTTCTCATCACTCCAGATCCCTTTCCAAAAGTTTTCAACTTCTTCTATTAGGGGTGGATTTTCAATGGTTACTTTTTCGTTCCTTAATTCCCTGTAAAATGATTTGACATTGGATTTTAACATTATATTTTGCTTGTAGTATTTGATTCTTTTCTCAAATCTGCGTATTCTCTGAGCTTTTGCTTGAACTTTTTGTTTAAGTGTTTCTTTCGCTGACCTTCTCTTGTTGAGTGTCCATATTTTCTCAAAATCTTCCTGCCTTTTCTTGATCTTACATCATTTCCAAAGATTATCTCAGTTAATATTGATATCTCCCTTCGCAATGATTCAATTTCAGTTTCAATTCTACTCCTCCTGTTTGATTTTCTTTTCCAATTTGGTATTGTTGGCTTTTGGGGTGTTAAACAGAGTCTTTCGATTACCTTAGCAACAGTGTAAATAATTTCATTTAACTTATTATTAAGCTTGGGTTTATTTGTTGTATGATTTCTTGTGTAACGCAGTTGCCAATTTTTATCTGTGTTTTATGTTGGTGTGCATTTGAGAGTTTATGAAGTGGTTCTCTATCATTCATATTTGTATGCCCTATAACTGCAAGCTCATTCAGAATTTCCTGCTTCATTTCAGTGATAGATACGCTGCTTCTTACTGCAAATTCCCTTCCAAAATTTCTTTGTTTGTTAGGTGATGCAACAGAAGGGATTCAGCATGGAAGATTTAATCCACGCACACACAGCATACACACACATACCGCACACACACACGCACACACACACACACACACATAGCTCTCACATATACACATGCATTGTTTGCGGCTGATGCACCAGCAAGCACAAGAACTCGAGAATCCGCTGAAGCCACAAACTTCCAGTCCAACAGGAAGTTAGAAGGAAATCTCACGTGCCATTAATGGTAACCAGTGTGACATATTTTCTTCCTCTTATCGAAAGTCCTGCAATCTTTCATGGTTGTTAATTCTTCTCATTTGATTAAGTTTTAAAAAAGAAAATTAACATAGACATAATAACACAATCTACACGCTCTCTCACCCCTCCACCCCCTTCTTTAAATAAAAATCATGAAAATGAATCCTCTGGGTTTTTTTCTCTGATATACATTGCATGCAATGCATTGGTTTCAAACTTTGGCACAAGGCCAGCAATTTCAGGGGTGGTGTTAACAGATTACATCGGCCTCAGTATCCAACTGCTACCTGGTTTATCGGCCCCGAATGGATGAAAGACAAAGTCGACCTCGACGGTATTTGAACTCGGAACGTAAAGACGGTCGAAATGCTGCTAAGCATTTCGTCCGGCATGCTAACGATTCGGTCAGTCCGCCGCTTTAGCATTGCAGATAACATATTAAAATTAATTCCGATCTATTCTACAGGCTTCTCTGAACTGTTCCAGAAAAAAAATCATTTTTCCTACTCCAATGCGGACTAATTATATTTGTAAGACATATACACCGGACTCCTTACCAAGAATCGAAACCTCGATCTTCACGCTTGTTTATATTGTTCTCGCCGTTTATGTTTAGAATTCATTCGTTTTACCTATTTAAATCGCCACCATTTTAGATGAGACAGGGTTTAATCTTGTTAACCCAATCCGGTCTATTGTCAATGGTCTAACTTGACTTTAGTACTGCAATAAATTCGAGATACCAAGAGAAAAATATTCTCTTTCCTCTGCAACTTCCAAACAGTTAACTATGACACCTTCTCGGGAGCTTCGCCCCATTTATCCCCCTCAAGTTAGGGATCACTATTAACAACTGCCATGGTAATAGATTATCCATCAAAACTAACTAAATTTTGTGTTTACTTCCCACTCGTCGCAGTTGCAGAACCGCGTAAGTAAAATCTACAGCAGTTCTTTGCAGTGCATCCAGAAATATTATCTAAGCAATGCACAGTCTTTCGCCAACTTGTCACATCTCTACGTGTTACAAGCAACTTGCTACATCGTGCCTGTTACGCCTTTCCCGTTACAATTATACCGTTATACATACAAAGACATGTTTGAAGTACATTTCGAAAGAAGCTAGAATCTTTATAAACGTCAGTCCCTTCATACCTGGGGCCTTGAGTTATTACTAGAAATAAAGGATAGTAAATAAAACTCAACATATATTAAAGAAGTAATGATTTCTTATATAAAATTGTCTTATATATAAATAGGGAAGTCGATTGCATTAAAGAGATTAGGATTTCTTGATTAATATTAAAGAAATCACGAAAGATATTAAGACCATCAGAAGAATAAGAAACTATTTTGATTCCATTTCAGAACTTTGGAATGATTTCAAACAGTCAAATACACTGGACAAGATTAACTCTGTGGGATGTGGTATAAGAGTTTTCGACTCTTATTATTTCGTTGACAGTAAGACCTATTTTTGCTTATTTTTTTGTGTGCTTTTTTTTTCTTTTTCTTGTTTCTCATCTTTAATTCATTGATCTTCTGTCTCCAGTTCTTGTCGAAAAAATAAGAGAAATTAATGTCGCTCTCTTCTTCATCGCATTATTTCTTCTACTTACAGTCCTAATTCTTAGTTAAATATATTAGCAGTAAATTTATAATTCCTCTCCCCGAGATACCCAGCCACATGCCACTTCTCCTTCTCCCGTCATACATGCTATTACACCAACCAGATCACATCCTGCATCAATTATTATCCCCAATCTTTCATTTCTAGATTATACAACATTCAGGATCTCACTCCATACTCGCACTACTCTAAAGATGTCCAAACGGAACATTAATAAAATCGATCTATCGAATCAATAGACCATATCCATTCGTTTCCCTTGTACCTTCCAACGAAGTGAAACAGATTCATTTATGTTGTTATATTTCTTGTGTTTTCTCTTGCTTTTTTTTCTACTGCAGAAAAAGATATTAAGGATTTGACAACTTATTCAACATTTTCCTTCAAACAAAATCCATATCACAACCTTATTACCAAGGCCCAAATGGATGCTCACTCGGTTCTGGATTGTTCACGTTTATGTATGATATCTTCTACATGTACCGCCTTTTCATATACTGACACTAAGTGTTTACTAAAGAAACTTGTTGACCTTTAATGGAATTCACCCCAAAATTATTTACTTCTCAATGAAATGTGAGCAAGACTTCAACGGATCACGTTTGCTAATAATAATTATATAAGATAAAATGTGTATTTCTTCATAAATAAAATCAATTTAATTCAGTTATTTCTTTTGTTAATTTATTTTTATTGCTAACGTTTTTCCTTTTTAGTCTTCTCTTAGAAATCCATTCACACTTTGGATGATTTATAAGATTATTAAATTTACCCGAGTACCAATAGAACACTTGGGTATTATTTTATCAACCTTCAAAGAAAGAAACAAAAAATTAACAATAATAAGCAATAATAATCTCATGGCTTCTGATCGTAACTGACTGGAAGTGTCATCTTGTACATTGTTTTGTCCAGGTATAAAAAGATGGGCTACAGCAAATATTCTGCTCAATATCACAGATTTGCTTGTCGGTTGTTTGATCTTAAACAGTTGAGCATGTCATTTAATGGCTGACAATATGGGCACCTCTTGAAAGATGTGTGTTTTATTCATCATTCTTAAACAAACCTTATTCAGGGACCTTTTATATCTGCTTCCGTTGTTTTGTTTTATTGATTATGCGGTAATCCACCCCCACCCCACTGGCCTTATCCTTGTCCTCATCCCCATCATCATCACCATCATCATCACCACCACCACCATAATCACCATCATCATCTTCGTACCTGTGTGAATCACCATCGTCTTCATAGTAGTTAGGATACTGCTGCAGCTGTTCCTACTACTATAACTACCACTACAACTAATGATGATGATGATGATGATGATGACGATGATGATGATGATGATGATGAGGCCCTCCTCCCCACCAATGACGCAATACAAATATCCTTCAGACCAATATAAAACAGACGGCGATGTCGAGAAAATATATTTTTACAATTTCCTCTCAGGCACTCGACACTCAACGGTTCGCTCTGCAGTTTCAAGACTTTCAACGTTTCAAAATGCTCAAACTATTTCGCAGGTTGTCCACAATTTTTGGTAAGCTGAATATTCTTACATTTCTCTCCACACATTTCCAGTTTTCTTTTAAAATCAAACTCAATGGCAGTTTTAATGTGTTCCATAATAATATTTAGTGATTGTGTATAAATACGATGTTTTCTCTATAAAATGATTCTGTAGAAAACTAGCGCTACACGAAGAAATTTCACAATCATTTCCAAAATGATAAAATTGTTGGAATCCTGTAAGAAAACCGCAAAAATAAGGAATTTCTTTGGAAATTATTTCTTCTTTTTATCATTTACTTGTTTCATTCATTAAAGTGTGGCCATGCTGGGGCACCACCTTAGAGAGCTTTAGTCGAATGAATCGGCCCCAGTTCTTATTGTTTTATAAGCCTGGTACTTATTGTATCGGTTCCTTACTGTCGGACTGCTATGTTACAGGGATATAAATATGCCAATACTGCTTGTCACATAACGATGAGGGATAAACAGACACACGCACACATGTATATATATATATATATATATATATATATATATATATATGTGTGTGTGTGTGTGTGTGTGTGTATATATATGTGTGTGTGTGTGTGTGTGTATATATATGTGTGTGTGTGTGTGTGTGCATGTATGTATGTATGTATGTATGTATGTATGTATGTAATTGTTTTGCAAGGTTCTTGATGTGAATTCGTTTGTTGAAACAGATGTTGTATTTGGGGATGTCATATTGTCAGTTTAGCCAATGAAAATACGTGCACTATATATTTGGTGCTCGCTTACTTCAGCTTTATTTCATATTAATCGTATTTCGGCCAGAGTTCTTTCGTCACACTTCTGTCACCTCATCAGTGATCCTTTGCTTTCTTCTTTTCTTTTTTGTGTCTCTCCTTCCTAACGATCTGCTATTTTGTATTCCTGTTGTATGTGTCTTTATTTGCGCATGTGTATATCCCTGTGTGTGTGTCTATGTTTTGTAAGTGTGTGTATGGTAACTGCATTATTCATTATCAGTATCCCCTGTTTATTCACGTTCGTTTAATTAAATTTTATTTTACTTTATTCATTTGTTTTTATCAGTTCGAGGGATTTCATGAAATCGATTTTATGCATTGAAATTTCTTTTTTCTACAAAAAATGTTATGTATGTTTGTTCCTTAAACTTGAGTGTGATAGTATAGATCTATACATTTTTATGAATATGGTTCTATAAGGAGACTTATGATATATGTTACCGGCGTCGCTGAGGTAAGGAAAAACATTATAAACGACACCACTAATTGACACGTTATTAATTAGCGTAATAGCAGCATAGCCTTCAAAAAACATGGATTACATGCAAAATATGTGAGCAAGAGAAATAATATTCTTAATTTAAATTCAAAATACATTGAAAGTCAACAATGTTTGGTTTAGAAGCGATGAGAGGAACTGAAAGATACGGAAATAATTTTATTCTCAAACGCAGGTTAATGCTAATAACATAGCACGAATAGGATAAACTATCCATATTTCTTTAGAAAAATCTGTCGTTGGCCAGCCATGAGACTCGAACTCACATCCCTGCGATTACCATTAAGTTAAACTGCCCAGCGACGAATTATTTTGCAATTTTAGGATGTATAAATCTAGCTTTAAAAGACGCTATCGTACGTATTATACAAAATAAGTTGAAAGTCAAGAAACAGAATATGGCTAATTTCTCCAGTTCATGCTATATTATTAGCATCACCATGCGTTTGAGAATAAGATTATTTCTTCATCTGTATGATAGCGTCTTATAAAGCTAGAAGTAAATATCCGAAAATTGGAGAAGAACTTGTCGCTCGGCAGTTTAGCTTAATGGTAAAGCCCTTACCGCGTAGTCATAGGTATGTAAGTTCGAGTCTCATGGCTGGTCGCCAACAGATTTTTCTACAAAATATGGATAGTTTATCCTACTAATGCTATGTTGTTAGCATTATCCTACGTTTGAGAATACAATTATTTCTTTATCTCTATTTTTCAATATCCTTAAGATTATAAACTTGAAAAATTACAGGACAAGTTATTACACTTGGAAAAGTTCAAGACAACTTATTATATATGGTAAAATGCATAAAAAAATTACTTAAAATATTGCAGCTAAGGATAAAATGTGAATATTAAAATTTATTTGATTTTGATAAAAAAAAAGGTACTATCATTTTGTTAAAATATTGATACACATGAATACAGAGAAACAGAAGTCCCAATAGGCGCAGGAGTGGCTGTGTGGTAAGTAGCTAGCTTACGAATCACATGGTTCCGGGTTCAGTCCCACTGCGTGGCATCTTGGGCAAGTGTCTTCTGCTATAGCCCCGGGCCGACCAATGCCTTGTGAGTGGATTTGGTAGACGGAAACTGAAAGAAGCCTGTCGTATATATGTATATATATATATATTATATATATATATATATATATATATATATATAATATATATATATATATATGTACGTGTGTGTGTGTTTTTGTGTCTGTGTTTGTCCTCCTAGCATTGCTTGACAACCGATGCTGGTGTGTTTACGTCCCCGTCACTTAGCGATTCGGCAAAATATACCGATAGAATAAGTACTGGGCTTACAAAGAATAAGTCCCGGGGTCGATTTGCTCGACTAAAGGCAGTGCTCCAGCATGGCTGCAGTCAAAATGACTGAAACAAGTAAAAGAGTAAAAGAGAGAGTATATAACTAAAGCTTTATACAAAATAAAATAGTATACATGGTAGGCAAATTCCTCATGTGAAAAATAGGCATCAAGACTAAAAATGGGAAGACTTGGCAATAACTCAGGCAATAACTCCAGCAAATTTTACTGTGGATTTGTAGTTATAGGTAGATTTTACAGCAATATATAACTAATTTTGTATTGTTCTATTTATTGTACTAATTATATTCTACTATTTTCAACATTCTAATTATTAATTAATAATTTAAAAAATGAATATGTTTTAAAGTGCAAAAAATATTTTGAGTTATTTTTAATTTTTCATATAAGTAACACGCACACACAAATAGAAGTAATAACCTGTAATGAAATTTTTAGTTTTAATAAAAGCTAATATTTTCTAAATCCAAATATTTTCATGTCTAATAACTTTTCCTGTAATTTTCCAGGTTTATAATCTTAAGAATATTATTTCTCTTGCTCGCATTTTCAATATAAATATGTATGCATTTATGTTTGTATGTGTATGTATATATATATATATATATATATATATATATATGTATGTATGTATATATGCGCATACATGTATTTAGGTATGTATGTGTATGTATGTCCGTCTGTATGTATGCATGCGAGTATATATGTATGTATTCGTATGTATGTATGTTTGTATATGTTTGTGTATGTGTGTGCAGATTTGTATATTTTATGTATGTATTCTCATGCATATAGCTGCATATCTATACATGCTCATATATGTTTAAATGATAAATTTCTGGCCAGTTTTACAGATTTTTACAGTTCCAGTGATGAACTGGATCTGTTGTCTCTCCATTAGCTTTCTCCTTTCTGGTTTTGAGAAGCCTAATTTCTGCTAATTGCTATTTAGGCGGTGTGTTACATATCTTGCATAAATATGTATGTATGTATGTATGTATGTATGTATGTATGTATGTATGTATGTATGTATGTATGTATGTATGTATAATAATTCCATTCATATTTAGGGTTCTTTGAAGGAATACTAAACTGACTTGGAGGAAGAATGAAAGGTGAATCTAATTTGAGTGCGAAAAGAACTTAGGATGGTAAGCTTCGCGACTAAATACCGGATGCAATTTTGTCACGTTTTATTGATTCTTCCAATCGTCGACTTATATCGAACATCTTTCCCTCGAAATCATTAAACTGAAATACGATCGTTAGAAGAGAAGGAAAATCCCTTCCAATTTGCATGTTAACACGACATAAGCCAATAGATTTATTTTTATATTCGTTTTAAGTCTAAGGATTTCCAGCGTTGACTCAAGGACACGTATTTGTATATCGGAAAGTGAAAGTGAAAGTGTTTCAAACACCGTAGTAACAGAGGAGTTTGTCAGATGGTTCAGTGACAAAAACCAGTTGAATAAGGTTTAGCAGATAACAAATGAATACAAACATGTTCATACAGGCTACACTCAGAAATAAAAACTGTGAATACAGAATATGGTTTCAAATAATTAAATGTCTGCTTGAGAAGCAGTAAAATCAATGACGGAATCGATATAATGTTGATGAAAAAGTACAGAACAAGTTTTTTACAGCTGGGAAAAGCGCGGGACAAGCATATTTGTATTTAAAATATTGCAGCTGAAATTAAAATTTTAAAATACTTAGATTTATAAAAACTGAAAATAATAGCTTTTATTAGCTACTCTATAATTAAAAACTTAACTCAAATAAAAACTGTTAGCAAAAACTAAAACAATTTTTATAGCCCCATTAAAAAGGATTTTTTTTCAATTATAAGTATTTAAGAACTTCAATAAGTTTTTAAATAGTTTTCAGTTAAAATTCCTATTTTGCTCATCTTTTTGATAAAAAGTGTCACACTGCAATTCACTGATAAAAATATCATAAGGATGGTCTTTTGGAAATTTCAAAAAAGTCTACGGTATGGTTGTCGCAGTGTCTCGAAATAAAGCGAAGGAGAATGCAAGAAACCTGTGCAATGGCACTACCAGAAGAAACAGAGGCACGGAAAAATGTGTACCAATTGAGAACAAAGAAAAGCCGTGCAATGGAAACACCACAAGAAACAGAAACACGGACAAATACTGATCGGCTGAAGAAACAGGACTCCAGGGAAAACACGACGCTGCCACAAATTCAGCAGCGACAAGCAAACAAACAACTAGGTACGATAGCAATGGAGAGTTGGTCAGCAAAGAACTGGCAATGAGAGAATGGCTACGGAAGATGATGTGGCAGATTTTCATGAGAAAGAACGAAACCCAAGCCTTATGTTGCACTATCCATCCCGATATCATCACTTCAGCCTGCTCAATCTGATGGGTATCTAAGAGATCAGCAGTGAATTTTTTGCTCTCTTTGAGAATAGAGTGATGTTTTTTTGGTCTTTCATGTTTTTTCAACAAGTTTTAGCATCCAATCGTTGGTTGCTTCGAGGTATTTGGCCAGTCCGATTGTGGTGGTTTTGTATGTAAGTTCAAGCTGGATCAAACCTCGACCTCCCTGAGCTCTGGGAAGGTAAAGGCGATCTTATTGGTGCATCTTATTGCAAGTCAGTAGCTTGCAGATTTTTCTGTCAATTTTCATTATTTCACTGGTATTCCAGTTAAGCATATGGAAACTATAAAGAACAACTGGTACTGCTAAGGAATTTATGGCTAACACCTAATTATATGCATTCAGCTCAGACTTCAGGACTGCTCGAACTCTTCTATAACATACTTTCCTAACCTTCTCTTTCATGCTTGTATGCTGGATACTAGAGCCTTCATTTATTCCTAGGTATTTATAGATTTGTTCCTGCTCAAGTTCCTTTATTACTATTTCGACATCTAATTCAATTGAACTAGACTTTACCAATTTCCCTTTCTTAAAACTGGCTTTGGCACACTTTTCAAGGCCGAACTCCATTCCGATATCATCACTGAATCCTTTCACAGTATTGTAATAATCCTTCAAGCTCTTCATCATCTTTGCCATATAGCTTTAAGTCATCCATATAAAATAGATGGCTTTTTTTCCTGTTGTCAATTTTGTAGCCATATCCTGTTCTATTCAGTTCACTTGAGAGTGGTATTAGTGCTATGCAGAAAATTAGTGGTGAAAGTGAGTCACCTTGGAAAATTCCGCAGTTGATGCTAATGTTGTTTGAGTGCAATACTCCATTAGAATGATATAATTGGAGCTTCGTGTTCCATAGTGACATATTATACTTTAAAATATCTGAAATCACAGGAGAAATTTTGAAAATGTTCAGTGATTTCAGAATCCACGAATGTGGTATTGTCAAAGGCTTTTTTATAATCAATCCATGAAGAGCTGAGATTTCTGCGCTTGTTATGGCAGTTCTCAAGTATCATGCGATTAATTAGGAGCTGATCTTTGCATCCGTATGAGCCTCCTCGGCATCCTTTTTGTTCAGTGGGAAAGAGGTTATTCTCTACCATAAACGTATATGTTTTCTCTACTAGAATAGATGTCAAAATCTTACAGGTAGTAGATAAACATGTTATAGGCCGGTGGTTTTTTGGGTCTTTCGTTTTGTTATTTTGGGGGAGGAGGTAAGTAATACCATTTACCATCCAATGTGGTGTTTTTTCCGGGTCTTTCATGATACTATTAAATAGTATTACTAACATTTTGTGTGCGGACGAGAGTGATGAGAGCCAGAAATTTGGTAGTCTATCAATACCAGGGGATTTCCACTTATGAGCCTTCGTTAGTGCCCTCCTTATGTCGGCGATTGAGATGTCTTCCCATACCTGTTCTTGTAGATTTTTTTAGGCATCTTGGGTGCGTTTGATCCACTCTGCATTTTCATTGTATGGTTTCTCATCACTCCAGATCCCCTTCCAAAGGTTTTCAATTTCTTCCATTAGGGGTGAATTTTCAATGGTTACTTTTTCGTTCCTTATTTCCCTGTAAAATGATTTGGCATTGGATTTGAACATATTTTGTTTGTAGAATTTGATTCTTTTCTCAAATCTGCGTATTCTCTGAGCTTTTGCTTGAACTTTTTGTTTAAGTGTTTCTTTCGCTGACATTAGTTCTTCTCTTGTTGAGTGTCCATATTTTCTCACAATCTTCCTGCCTTTTCTTGATCTTACATCATTTACAGAGATTAGCTCAGTTAATATTGATATCTCCCTTCGCAATGATTCAATTTCAGTTTCAATTCTACTCCTCCAGTTTGATTTTCTTTTCGAATTTGGTATTATTGGCTTTTGGGGTATTAAACAACGTCTTTCGATTACCTTAGCGACAGAGTAAATAATTTCATTGAATTTATTAAGATCGGGTTTTAGTTGTTGTATGATTTCTTGTGTAACGCAGTTGCCAATTTTTATTTGTGTTTTATGTTGGTGTGCATTTGAGAGTTTATGGAGTGGTTCCCTATCATTCATAGTTGCATGGCCTACAACTGCAAGCTCATTCAGAACTTCTTGCTTCATTTCAATGATAGATTTTCTGTGTTGTTCAACAAATATGTGGTCTTCAAATTCTGTTTCGACATCATTTTCCGGGCTGTTTTTCTAGGGTCATTATATTTTCCTTCTTCTTCAGGATCTTGAGTCGTTTCGGCAGATGGTCGCCTTTCAGTCAATGCTTGTGGCCCAACATGCCTCTTCTCAGCTTCGTTATTTCTTTCCTGACTTACATTTAAGTCATTCTCTACCACGTTTTTAATAGAGGTTAATTCTGCATCTGTGAGTCTGGCATTTCTGAAGATATCTCTTCTAACATTTGCTAATCTGTTTTCATCCAGGTTTGGTCTGCTAGCTGGATTCCGGCTCTTCCAAATTCTGTAGGAGTTTGCGGTGTGTTTTTCTTCGGTTGGCCTGCTTAATGCAAAGTAATAAGCATATGTTACTTCTTTATATTCTTCCCGGTTCCATTTAGTTCTTTTACTTTTTTGATTTTCTGGTCGTTGTGGTGGTGAACTTTAGGGGCTTAATTTGGGACAAATCCCGTTTAAGTGACCTTCCAGGTTCAAATTCGGGGAAGATATTCTGCCATTTGAAATTTTTTTGCCATCAGGCTGGCAGCTTCCTTTATAACCATTGGACAAGCGATTCGGTGTACTGTTAAAAATTTTCTTTTCAAGTAAAGTTAAATTATTAAGTATTCATTAAAAAAATAAATAAAATAAATAAAATAAAATACGAATAAAAGATTTATTGCTGCTGCTACAACTACTGGGGCTGCTACTGTTGCTAATGATGATAAAAGAGGCCCTCTATATGAAAATTAGTGGTTAAATCTTATTACTATCATTATTATTATTATTATTATTATATTATTATTATTATTATTATTATTATCCTCTCTTTTAGCACCACAATATTATCACAATATTCATGTCTATTAAAGAGTAGAAAATTTATCTATTTATTATTTCT
Organism: Octopus sinensis; assembly: GCF_006345805.1. NCBI lineage: Eukaryota > Metazoa > Mollusca > Cephalopoda > Octopoda > Octopodidae > Octopus > Octopus sinensis. The sequence continues at coordinate 59,141 of NW_021833261.1, forward strand.
CATTATTCATAAATAATAAAACTATACAACGTGAAACAGTTCCACCACCATTACGAAAAACTACAAAAGACAACATTGATTTATCTATTTTCTTCTTCTTACAGGAAGATGTCCTTTAGATTTTATTGACAAAGCTAGTATACCTTCGAGTACCTTTGATAGCTTGAGTTACTTTACTGACATCAGTTACACGAAATGTCTGCTTCGAAGATCATAGAACTGCTGAATTGCGTTTTTACAAGGATTGGACTTACACCGAAATAAACAGAGGTAAGGGCGTCATTTTCTTGTTTTTATTTATTTATTTTGTTGGAATTATACACAGTCAGTTGGACAAGACTAAGGCACCACCTTCAAAAATGTGTTAGTCTGTTATATTGAGGTCAGGACTTTGATTTACTTGGCTCTATCATTGGTTAAGTCCAACGTCATATAAAGGTACGGACTCAATACCAAATTAGATAGATAGATAGATAGATATATAGATAGATATATAGATAGATAGATATATAGATAGATAGATAGATAGATAGACAGACAGATAGACAGTTAGATAGCTAGGTAGATAGATAGGCTGACTGACAGACAGATTGACAGAGAGACAGACAGACAGACAGACAGATAGATAGATAGATAGATAGATAGATAGATAGATAGATAGATAGATAGATAGATACATACATACATACATACATACATACATACATACATACATACATAGATAAACAGATGCATACATACATACATTCACGGATGCATGCATGCATACATACATACGTAGATACATACATACATACATACATACATACATACTTGCATTCATACATATATAGATGCATGCATGCATACATACATAATACATGTACACGCACACACTCATGCGAAGAGTTAACTACTAAATACTCGATGAACAAGAGGGATAAAGATAGCCCCAAACCTCCATGCTGTGATGAAAAATGTCGGCTCTGTGGAAGATATCAGTCCTAAGCAATGCTGATTTTTGTAGGTGTTCTATATTCACACTTGCAGCAGTCTTTTTCAGCCATGTTGGCAGTTCAGTGTTGATATTTCCAAGTGCACCAATTATAATTGCTATCAATTCTCCTCTCTTCATTGGCCCCAACCTTCGTATTTCTCACTTCAAATGGTCTTCACCTTGATCCTGTTGTCACCGGGCATGCTGTTCCCATTTTTATACATGTTCTTCCATATAAAAATTCACCATAACGATGTCTGGTTTCTGATATCTGGTCAGGTGATTTCCATGGATCATTGCATCTGACAGGATTTTGCAATTCTCATTTTCGATGACTCCTTCAGGCGTTTGCTCAACGTCTTTGCTCTTTGTAGGCCGTGATTTCCACAGAACTCCTAATGGGTTATTCGTGCCACATCGTCATGGCATCTTTTGTATAAGCGTTGTGTCAATTTTGGGCATATTAGTGCTTCTGTCTCTATCTTCAGGTCACTCCTCCTCATTCATAACCACCGGTCCTCTCTTATATGTCTTGGCGTTCACATCTCTTGCAAAATGACCGTACATTTTCTTTACCTTCGATGCTTTTTCTTTTTTCGTTCATTTTTTTGCTTTAAGTTCTCTTTAGTTACACAATTTTCAGTGTCGATGATGCCATCTTTCCTGTGTTTCAAGAATGGTTTCACAACATTTTGTATATTCCACCCTAGGCTGTTTTTTTTTTCTGCTTCGATACAGTCCTAGTACCTGATCAAGCCACTCCCACACTTTCTTCGGGACAAGTGTCACTTTTAGGGTGGAAAGCTCTGTGCGCTGTCAAAATGTTTCTGGTCTTGGTATTCTTCATTTCTCTCCTTTGCCATTTTATAATTCCCACTCCATACCGAAGTGATGCTATCGCCCACGTATCGACTGCTTGGATTTTATTCTATCCAGTCAATTTTGAGCGCAACACCAACCTCAGTCGTCTGACATACTAGGGCCCCTAGTCTGTCTATGAAGATAGCTTCCTCATAGACAGACTAGGACCCCAAATTAACAACATGCTGGTTATTTTCAGCCAGTATATTATTCAGCTACATCTGGGTGCGTGTATAGCGGTATGGCTACCAAGTTTCTCTTATGTTATATTTTATAGCATATATTTTCTAGTTAGTTTGTTTACAGTTAATGCAACGCTACTTATTATGTTTCCTATTTGGAAATAGATAAAATTATTTAGCTTTTAAAGTAGGGATATATAATGATAAGACCGTCACTTATAACTTAAGTGTTATCATTATACGCAGTCCTAACTACAGCTATATAAATGCCGTAGAGAAATATACTTTCTGGAACGCTAACGAACATTAGCGGGCATGTATATTAAATATATTTTCGTGTTCTTTTGACTGCTATAAAAAGTACAGTTTAATAATTACAGAAATACATTTCATATATAGTTTAAGAACTTCCTGCATGGATGGTAGTCCAGGGATCATTCTCAAATTATCTTCAGTTCATTTTTTTATCGTCCCAAGTGCTTCTACAATCACTGGTATTGTAACCGTCTCGTGATGCCATCTTTGCTCCTACTACTGTGTGGAATTATTAAATATTGTTTAGTTTCGACTTTTGTCTTGTACTTGAGATTATCAAAAATATGTGAGGGCTGGAGGTGATTGTAGGAGAAAGAGGAGTAGCTTAGGGGTGGGGCGGATTTTTTTGAATTTTCCTTTCCTTTCTTTTAGGTTTCGCGAGTCGGACATCTTTACAGAAGTTTCCTCATTTAAACTTGCAGTTTTGATACAACCATTTGGTTTATTTTTGTCTTGTTTTTTCTTAATCTTAAATCTATTATTCAAGAAGGATATTGTCATTTTAAGAACACAAGTGTTTGGAACTGAATTGGAACTGGTTATATGATAAAGAGCGTGGTTGGATAGCTTAGAAATTCCTCTCAAAATCGCGTGACCCTAAAACACAGTATTTTCGGCTAGTACATTTTACCATCATCTCAAGTCGACCAAAGCTTTGTAAGTGAAATTACAGAGAAACTGTGTAGAATCCTGTCCAGTTGGTAACAGTTGTAATTTAAAGGTGAAACCGTGTCGCATTGTCTCAATCTGATTCTATCTGAGAATGTTCTGTGACTTGTACACTAATTCAATGAGTAAGTTGTCCTGAGGATCGAATTCATCGTCGAAATCAACGGAGATCCACGTAATCATCATATCAAATGTATTTTCATAATTCTTCTCAAATTCTTATCGTCAGTTCTATGTTAGTAAGATTTCTACTTTGTAATTAACCTTGTTAATTTCTGAGAGTGTGCAAGAGATCGTGAAATTGTTTAAATTGCTGATATCATCATTTACCGTTGATTACCAATATGTTAGAATGCTGAACATCCTTTGCTACACTGCTTATAGTGTCCCTTCGTTCGGATCTTCTATTGATTTCTGTATACGTTCTAAAATCTCGTCAGCTTAATAGGAATTTATCCGACTGATACAGCAACAGAAAAAAGAATAATATTCCTCACGGTCATTAGATGTGTGTGTGTGTGTGTGTGTGTGTCCACATCCATTTTATTTAGAATTCTCTTTTGAATTTTGTTTGTTTGGAATTATATTTCTCCCAAATTTCGCGACAAAAGTTTGCAGTAATACTCATACCAAAGCACCTCAAATTCCAGCCCTTAAAAACCGTTCTCTGCCCCTCACTCTATTTTATATACTTCCCCTTTCGCTAATTGACCCCCACTTCATTTATCGTTACATACATACACGTTGCACACATACACGCCACACACACACGCGCGCGCGCGCGCGACCGCACACAAATTCACACAGGCATACACGTGAATACGTGGACGATAATCTTCTCAACAGAAGTGTTACAACCATTTCCGGTTGTTTATATGCGTCAACCCTGTGTATGTCTATTGCTGGTATATTATTGTCACGTAATACAGCCTGGAATGAAATGGAGAATAGCGAGGAGACTCCGGAAAGGAGATACAGAAAAGGAGATTAAGGAGAGAAAGACAAAGAGAACAGAGATCAGATTTCGGTGAGGAACAACTGGAAGCTACACAGAAAGCAGATTGTGGCTATTGGTTAAACCGAAGAGGAAGAACATGCACGCTAAGAAGTAAGGCCTCTGACGATCGTAAATATTGCTTGTAACAGAGATTGCAGTGCCGGCAGGAGAAGACATAGATTACCAGCTGTCAATGAAATTTCTATATTTTCGAGACATTCCCATGGACAGGCTCCATTCAATAAAGATTTTCGAGTTTATCCACAAAAATAATGATGTGTCACTGATTAATCTAAACGTTTTCAAGTCGAAATTGAGCCCGAAGACATACTTTGTTTTTCTCCTTTCCGTGAACCAGGATGGCAACAAAAAATGGTAGAACTATTCCATATTTTAGTGATGAGGAATTCTGTACATTGGTTATATTATTAGGAAGGATATGTGTCCTCGGGCATATATATATATATATAGCCACGGGAATATAGCGTAATGGTTAAGGGCGCGGGCTACTATCCTCAAGATTCCAAGTTCAATTCCAGGCTGTATAAATAATAATAATAATAATAATAATAATAATAATAATAATAATAATAATAATAATAATAATAATAATAATAATAATAATAGATATGGCATGCCCTGTTGACAAACTATGCAATAAAGAATAAAGAAATGTCGATAGATATGACAGGTTAACTAGGGAGCTTAAGTAGTTGTTTTCGATGAAAATGGTGGTAGTAGTACCAGTAATTGTCGGGGTCCTGGGAACAGTGAGTAAAAATCTTGAGAAGTCCATGGAACAAATAGAGGCGGCAATAAAGGAGGAGAACTTGCATAAAACAGCACTACTTGGAATTGTTAGAATACTCTGGATGGTGAGTGAAAAATAAGAGGTGTTACCTTAGTTCACTGGTAATGAACAGCTAACACCGTAATAGATTTCCAGCGTGAGAAGCTGTGCAAAGACAATAATTGTAATAATAATAATAATAATAATAATAATAATAATAGATATGGCATGCCCTGTTGACAACTATGCAATAAAGAATAAAGAAATGTCGATAGATATGACAGGTTAACTAGGGAGCTTAAGTAGTTGTTTTCGATGAAAATGGTGGTAGTAGTACCAGTAATTGTCGGGGTCCTGGGAACAGTGAGTAAAAATCTTGAGAAGTCCATGGAACAAATAGAGGCGGCAATAAAGGAGGAGAACTTGCATAAAACAGCACTACTTGGAATTGTTAGAATACTCTGGATGGTGAGTGAAAAATAAGAGGTGTTACCTTAGTTCACTGGTAATGAACAGCTAACACCGTAATAGATTTCCAGCGTGAGAAGCTGTGCAAAGACAATAATTGTAATAATAATAATAATAATAATAATAATAATATAATAATAATAATAATAATAATAATAATAATAATAATAATAATAATACTATAATAATAATAATAAAACTATAATAATAATAATAACAACAACACCAGCAAAAATACCTGAGGAAGGCTGGAGAGTAAATCAACCGAAGCGTTATGGTAATAATAAACAAGATGTGGCCTCATATCCGTCCATGTAAATAATGAATAAATGGTAGGAAATATTCTCAATCGATGGAACATCACATTGTTGCCGCAGAGTAGTCAAACATGAGTAGATCAATCCCATTATTCAAGGGTGGGGGGGGGGGATCTTCCAGCATTGCGCGGTAGACTTCTGCTTACAAGTGGAAGCCAATAACCTGGATTTTATCATGAAACAACAACAAATATTGAACGTGGAACTTTACAAAAGCTCAGATGATCATCTAAATAAGGTTGCGCATAATACTGGTTTTCGGGCTGGACACACACATACACTTATTCATCCGTCTTCATTCCAAGAATTTCCAAGAAACATGCAAGAATGGTATTACGAGGCAATGGCTTTAGTAAGGCAACATGGCTCGCCTGATATTTTCATTTTATAACATTTAATCCAATTGACAAGAAATTAAGGATAACTTATTTCATGAACAAAATCCCTCAAACAGAACAGATTTTGGAACATAGTGTTTCAAACTGAAAGAAATATAACTTTTGAATGACGTTAAAATAAAACACATTTTCTATAGAGTTGTTTGCTCGTTTGCTCACCATTGAGTATCGGAAGAAACGATTGCCATGTGGCCATACCTTAGTAATATGATGTGGAAGGATTCCGACCATCCTACCAAGTGACTAAAGGTGGGTTGACTCATTGTTATAAAACAAAAGAACTGTGAGCGATTGGTAGTTTGGGTTGGCAAGCAGTTCACTGTGAGCCGTGATTGAGTGCATTGAATCTCGTGTAACAGTAATAGTAGTGCATCGTGTAAATACTTTATTTGCCCCAGGATATAAAAGTAGCGATGAGTTGTTCGAAGCTTGCGTTGGACGTTTGAATTTTTTTTTTTAAGGAAACCAAAGAAATAATCGTTTTAGCATGGACGACTTATTGTCCTCTGTGATGCAGTTGCAACAGCAGCAGCAGCGATAACAACAGAAACTAAAGCAGAAACTACAGCAGCAACTGCAGCAGCAGAAGCAAGTACAACAGCAACAACAGTGGAGGCGCAATGGCCCAGTGGTTAGGGCAGCAGGCTCGCTGTCGGAGGATCGCGGTTTCGATTCCCAGACCGGGCGTTGTGTGTGTTTATTGAGCGAAAATACCTAAAGCTTGTACTCTTTCTCTCCAACTTTCTCTCACTCTTTCTTCCTGTTTCTTATTCCGACTTCCTACGCAACCGCTGAGCCTGGATGTACAATCATCCATCTGTCGATGATTTCTGTGTCAGGGGTTGACCTGCTTTCTCTTCTGCGGGTCTTACGAATAGCAAAGGACCACGTTTCGGACTTCTCCCACTCTGGGACAAAGACCGCTTGGCTCAACAAACAAACAAACAAACAGCAACAACAACAAAACTAACAGTTACTGAAACTAATATTGAAGAATTCCGAAAATACTTCAGGTTCGTTCTCGCCAGACAGCGTAACAAGCTCAATTGAACAATTTAATTACAATCCAGAAGGGATTATCTTCTCTGCATATTTTCGAAGATACGAGGAAATCTTCAAAGAAGAAAACAAAAGTTGGTGCGACGATAAAAAAAAATACAAATGCGTTTAAGAATGCTATCTCTAGCCGAATACGAGAAATATGGTAATTGTTTTCTGCCGAAGAAACCTGGTGATATTTGTTTCGACGAAGCAATATTTTATCGAAAATTTTCAATGAAAGAAGTTTCCTCTTCAATACTCGCTGGCAATGTTTAAATTGGGTCAGAAACGCTGCTGAAGATTTCGTCACCTATGTCGGAGAGTTTAACAGAGAGTGTGAGAAATTAAAATTGAATGGGTTGACCCCGGACGTGTTCAAGTGTTTAGTTTTTTGTTCAAAGGTTTTCTACAAACAACGATGCAGATATACGCTCCCAGATATTGAAAAGTTAGAAAGCAGAAGTATATCAGAGGATTATAAATCTACGACACAACGCAGATAAACTTGAAGCAAAAGATTAATCTCATGTTTAAGCGAATCTACCGGTAACAGATAAGAAAAAAGAGAAAAATATATAAAGACCGAAAACATGTTGTGGGTGATGTGGTCTACGTTTTAAAAGTAACTGTCCGTTTAAAAATATTAAATGTTTCAAGTGTGGCCGAATAGGTTATAAAAAATCACACTGTAAAACAAAACGTCGTAAATGGTTCAACAGAAAAATAACGTCAACCGGTTATCGGTGACAAGACATACGAAAGTGCTCCAAAGGAAATTTTTGTACGTAAAAAGTAATAACACAAACGTAAAGTTACGCTTGGATGCGGACAGCGATATCTCGATAATTAACACAGATACATGATTAAATGAAACTTCAAACATTGCCCGTGGTGTTTCATGCAAAAAATTATATTTTAAGGGCGAATTTATAAGAGACACTACGTTTCGTTAAAAAACCTTAAAAGCCAAAGTTTTTGTGTTAAATAATACGACAAATTTAATCGGAACTGACCGGATGGAATTATTTAGCTTATGGGACCTTCTTACAGATCTTTTCTCCAAGACTGTGAGTGGTTTTATTTCCCATAGCACAATAAGTCGTTAGTAGAACTGAAAATAATTTTTTTTTAAATTAAACAGTAGCAAGATTTTTTCTAAATTGGATCTCTCTGACGCGTACCTACAAATTAGAGTATACGATGAATGCTCTAAATACATAACAATTAACACACAGGAAAGACTGTATAAATACAACAGGTTACAATTTGGCTTAAAAGTCACACCAGCGATTTTTCAAGAGATTTTGGATGCAATATTAGCGGACTGTGAATTTTTGACTCCATACCTGGATAATATACTCATTAAAAAAACGAATCCAGGGATGAACACGTAGAGCACGTAAAATATGTACTCGAAAAAATTAGATTATTACGTCCTTAATTGAGTGTATCGATTGGCAGTTCAAGTTGGCAAGCAGTTCACTGTGAGCCGTGATTGAGAGCGTTGAGACTCAGGTAATAGTAATAGTAGTGAGAAGTTGTTAAATTATATATCGAACACAAGGATATAAAATAATATTACATGCAGATGACTCGTTGCAAATAGATCAGATTGTTTGCAGCAGCGAAGTTTCTGTCGTAGAAACTGAGCATTTGTTTCATGATATTCTAAAACAACACGCATGAAACATGGGCCTGAGAGTGAAAGACACCTGAGAGGATGTTGCATGGTGAACGGACACTGTCAAAGAAGATTCCTAGCGAATATCTTGAAGAAACATGAGCAAACGACAATGGTTATCCATGCTACAGGTGACGCCAAGGAGGGACGATACAAGTTACTAAAGTTAATAATAGGTGTGTAGTCCTCAATAGAAAGGACCAATGTCGTACTTTCAAAGCGCATGTAAATATGCAAATATGTCCGACTACCAAGTCAATGAAATACATATTCGAGTAACTCTATAAAGGCTACAAGAACATTAAATTTAATATAAGTAAATGAAAGATGGACGTTGAAGTTGTACATGATGAAAATATATAACAGACCCCATGCTATTATACTCGCTGCCAGTGCAACAGCAAGAATCTTTCTTTTACGGAGAAAGTAATGAGAAAGAAGCGTTAGAGAGAGAGAAGAGCTGCCCGTCGTAACACGCCTCTACCATCATGGTTTGTCCTTAGTAAATGATACAGAAATACAAGACGCCGGTTGCATATTGATATTCCTTATCATTATGTGTGTGACAAAGGGATGACTGTTTGGAAACTACACGAGAGATGAGAAGAGAGAATTATTTCAAGACTTTAGTTTCCAAGTCCAAAGCAAAAAGAAATATTTTATCTGAGATTGTTATTGTTACCTGTTGAAGGAGCTCGCATTTTTTGACGATCTTAAAATAGCTGATGGTGTATGATATAAGTTGGCATGAAATAGCTGTCATCGTTTTAATAACGCAAGTGGAAATATACTTTATAAATGAGTGCGACCCTTTAGTTTCAACTCACAGCGGGAAATGTCACATTTAAGAATTATTGGAATTTTTAAAAGAATGAAAAACGGCAAAGTCTTTAGATACGAAATTTATCAATGGTTGCTTTAATTGTTTTTGATAAAGTTGTTGGTATTTTTGTATAGTAGTATAAACATGCATACGCATACACATGCAAAAGCACACACACATACACACACGTACATGCACATGCATTCACACAGACCGGCACGCACACACACATACACACACATATATATTTATATGTATCATCTGGTGATCTTATGCCCTCTCAATCGTTAAGTCAATACCTTTTCACCCGGAGTATCTTTATAAAGTGTATTGAATAGATACAAACACTCCAGTTGTGGAATACAATGCCAGCTAATAGTGATAAATCGATACGAAGTTCATATAATGATTATCTTTCATTAAGAGGATAAATTCAAGCAAGTTACATCTCGTTTTCGACAGCCATTTCTACCTAGAAAACAGACAGGATGTTGAGGAGGAATTATATTCGAATTATTTGTAAGTAAATGTTTTATTGTATAATTAATATGCTTTTAATTTTTTAAGAATTTAGCCATCACGACTGAGACCCCACAAGAACACATTTTGTATATATATGTATATATATATATATATATAATATATATATATATATATATATATATATATATATATATATATATATATATATATTATATATATATATATATATATATATATATGAGTTCAGCAAAAATATGGTACTTAAGTTGAGGGACCAGAATTTAGTACGGTATTATCCATACAATTTCAAATTAATGTGATTAAAATCAAAATAAGCAACAAGGATATTCAAAAATAATGCAATTTTCTCCTCTCTCTCTATTGTGGTAAAACTTTGGTATATAACGTAAATCCTCGAGTATAATCCGCATTTTTTCCTAAAATCTAAAGATCAACATACCTAGTGCGTACTATATACGAGGTTAAAAATGAAAATTATTTTCTAAGCTATGTACGAGTCTCTATTTGCTCTCTGGCTATGTTTATTCAGACGCATTTTGTGATGTCGGGCGTGAAAATACCTTAAGCTAAACCTGAAAGCAATGAAGTCATAAAAGAATCATCCATAACTTGCAGTAAGCAACATTTCTTAAACGTTATTACTCTTATCTCTTTATTTTCTGCAAACAAAATGCACAAAAATACTACACGTTCCCACTATGTTATATATACAATAATAATAAAGGACGTTACCATATACATTTTTACAAACAAAGGATGTTATATAGACCTCCTTGACTCAAGTTAGAGAAGGAGTGCATATTATACACAAGGTTTAGGTTTTTCAGAGGTACACCCCCCCAAAAAAAAAGAAAATCCCCTGCGTGTTATACTCAAGGGCGGACTATACTCGAGGATTTACGGTACTCCAAATATTCAAAGAAGTTTTATTCTTATGTTAAAATTTCATTCTTAATAATCTTCTTGATTACCCTAAATTTTAACTTTACACAATAAGACAATATCGTTTGAAAAGATCTTTAGAAATTACTTGATTTATCTCTTTCTTAAATGGCTCTACCCTCCGGATCTTAGTATTGACAAGGGCCTTTATATAAATAACCCTTCTAAACAAGTACAACTAAGAAACTATAAATATCATGTAGGGAGTAACAATATTAACTTCTTAAATCTATGATATAACACTTAATCAAAAAAAAAGATTAGTGTAAAATATGATTGTTCCATAACTTAAATATTCCTTTAGCTGACATCAAACATCAGTCTTCAATTCATATTAGCTAAATAAGTAAATATATAATTTTTAGTCTAATATATTTTGAATTATTATATTTTTTCTAAAAATCATTTCTATTGGTGTTAATAAGCTACATATGATTTACCATAGTATTGGTAATTAAGCTATTTTATTTCCTTTTCTATGGTGTTCTGCCCTACATGATCATTTTATTGTATTTCTTTATTATTTTATAGCCTTTATTTATAAAATTAATTCTAATTTTTGTATCTCTATAAATTCATACTATACTGGTATATTCACTACTTATAAAAAAAACCCGCTTAGATTATAATTTTGTTTATATATAATTAACATGTTCCTTTGCTTCAATACTCCTTTATTAATACCAGTTTATACCAATTAATCAATATTTTATTCACCACTGAGTATCACAAGGAACGATTGTCATGTGACTATATCTTAATAATGTTACATGCAGACGACCCGTTGACACAACAATATTTCTCTGAAGAGAAACGTTTGCGTAACCAAATTCTTGCCAAAATGAAAGACTACGGTGCGTGGAAACAATTTTAGGGTTTACAAATAAATGTTCCTTCGTATTCCTTCTTTTTGACTCCAACTTATGCAATTATACATGTATGTATATATATGTATGTGTGTTTTTATATGTATGCACATATATATACACATGTGTATACATACATTCATACATACATATATACATACATGCATACATGCATATATATATATATATATATATATATACATGCATATATATATATATACATACATACACACACACACACACACATATATATATATATATATATATATATATATATATATATATATATATATGTATGTATGTATATATATTTTATACATATATATATATATATATATATATATAAAATAAATATTAGGGAATAAATCCAAATTTACAGGGAAAATCAGATTTAAGATTGAATCCAATTTTATAGTAAAATATTATATAATATTAATTAGAGACAAAACCACTATTTTGCAAATCAAACAAAGAAAGACTTAATCCAATACATAAAAAAATTTTAATATAAATTAAATAAAATTATATTCGCCACTACAATTGTCTCTTCTCAGGACATTCATCAGGTGGATTTCAGGTCTTCTATTCTATTTTAAGTTAGTGGGTGAATATTAACAGGACCTAATTCTTCTGAACAATGCCTTTTCCTTGTCCAGTTAGGTGAAAATTAATCAGGGATCGATGGTTGTTACTAGACTCCACAACACTCACCCTCAGTGTTCGTTGATTGTCACTCATTTCCACGACACTCACTCTCTTGAGATATTGGCTATTTTTATGCCATCTCTATTACTTAAATCCAACAAGACTATTTTGAATCGTTGTGTAAAAGTCTGGTAGTTTAATATGGAAGAATTAGTTAATATAAATTTTATGTCGTAACTCTCTACGACAATTTTCTTTGACTTCTAAATGTACTGTAAATATTAAATGTAAATAAATAAACTAATTTAGTAAATAATTTCTCTTTCTTCATTTTCTTCAACCTGTTAATGAGATTTATTTCTGTTTCAATGAAACTGTGGTTAATTCTACGAACAAGTTATACGTAATACTTTCACTAAAGTCTCTGAAGTGTCTAGAATGTTCTCTTCCAAAAAATACTGATGCTTCTGATCTCGTTTGAAACAAATAACATTTCTTTTTCTTTCTTCCTCTTTTTCTATTTTTGCTACTCTCTCTTTTTATCTCACCCTCACTCCTCCTACCCCTCTCTCTTCTGTTCCCTCTCTTTCTATCCATCACCAAATTATCGCACTCCCTCCTTATTTCAATGGATAATTTTATGGTGATGTAGTGGTGGTCATCGCCGTATTTGTTACTGAATTATGCTTGTAGCACTTCTCTTTCTTATTCCTTTCATCTTCATTCTTTGTAAATTAATGTTAAACGTGAATATGAAATATGAAATGCTTTTCCAAAATAAATTTTCATTGCAGTTCTCTTCTACATCTCACTGACATTTGGAAATGGACGTAAGTAAATTTATATCAATATATAGATATATATCTATGAAAATTATGAAAATCACTACTGAAAACTTTAATTTATAAGTTCAGTGGAGGAAAATATTTTCCTTTTCTAAGTAAATTAGATGAAAAGAAAACTCAAGATAAATCTCGTATTATGACGAATTCAATTCTTAACATAATTTCCATTGGTGATAATTCAGTTTTCCGTCAGTTTGTAAGCATTTTGTTAAATAAAACAAAGGGCTGGTATTAGGGGACATTCTTTACAACCGACAACCGTTAAACATTATAGTATATAACTTGTGAATCATTTAAATAATAGAATTAATTAAACAGCATTTAAAACTCATTCGCAGTCATTTTCATTAAACAGATTATATATCCCAAGATGCTTTGTACCTTACAATATGGTAGTAACAACTCTATCACTTATTCCTGGTAAAAATATCAATGCTGATCCTCAAACATTTAATATTCTCTATCTTTATTATTATCTATTTTCACAATGTTTTATTTTCGTCTTCGTATTTTGGTTGTTAAATTTGCCTGGCTTTGTTACAGTTGAATATCTGAAGTATTTTATGAAAGTACCAAACTGTGCTCTGAAAGACGGTAAAACATTGATGACACTTGACCTGGACGCCTTCAACTGTTCGAAGAGTTGTTTTGAAACTTCTGCATGTAAATCCTTCGTGAGCAGAACGATAAGTCCAAGCTGTATTTTATACGAAGAAGACTCAACAGAGAGGATGCTAATAAGTGAATATAATACCCATTTTTATCAGTTGAGAAGATCTGTGCCGACCAAGTATAGAGACGGTAAACAAATTTGAATCTTTTTGTGTTTATTTCATTCCTTGACTTGTATTCTATGTTTTAGTCCAAAGAGAGACAATACGGTTAGCATTTGAAAATTGACTGCGATTTCTCTGGTCGATGTAGATAAGCGTGAGTTGATAAATAATTGTTTGCAGAGTTTTCATTCCGGAGAGTTAAAGTTCTAATAAAGTTTTGAGTGATGTGTTTAGCAGAAAATTTAGAAACGGATTGAGACACAAGATTACCGAGGAGGGAAGAGAAAATGTAAAGTTTTTTAAGACCTTTTTGTCATGTGACTAACAGAGAAGTTTCTCAATATATTTGATGATGAAAATAATGCATGTCTGGTGTGTAATATTTGTGTATGGATGACATCAGTTTATGAGGGAGACGAAAAGGGATCTTAAAATAAAACAGAATATGATAAGAGTTTTTAAAATTACGCACAATAATTACACAAGATGCTTAACTGAATGTGTAACTCAGATTTTATGTTTTAAAATATAAATCAAAGATAATGGGAAAAAAGTAGGGTAACTTACTCACAAATGAGTGAAAACTCTCAAACTGGATCACATCAGAATTACCCACAATCTTGAGTAACACTCTATATTTCTCTCTCTCTCTCTCTCTCTCACTTTTTCTATATATCGTCTTCTCTTTCTCTCTCTCTCTTTCTTTCTCTTTCTCTCTCCCTCATTCATTCTCTCTCCCTCTCCATTCTCTCTCCCTCTCCATTCTCTCTCTTCTCTTTCTTTTCTATATATGTTATTCATGTCCAGAGTGCCCCAGAACGATTTACCCGTGTGTAAAACTCTTCCTAAAGAATATCGGTTCAGGTAATATCTACATTTAACGTAAAGATTTGGTTATGTCTTTTGTTCGTGTGTCTATTGTTTCGTTCGTCTAAAATTGGTTTGCAAACAAACATGGCGTCGAAAGCAAAACATGACGAGATTGTTGCTTTGAGAGCAGCTAGAGTGAGAAGCGATGACATAACAAAACGGTTGAATGTGTGTTGTAAAACTGCTCAATACCTGGGAACAATATATGGAGTCCGCTACAACTTCTAGCAAGCCAATTCCTGGTAGGAAGCGAACAATTGGAATATTGAAGCTGTGAAGAAACGAATGGACGGAAATCCCCGCAGTATGCAAGAAAAGCTGCAACAGCTCTTGATATTTCGAAATCGTCAATGAACAGGATTTTTAAAGTGGATTTAAAACTTGCTGCAAAAAAGAAATAATCCAAGCGGTCAATTTCAGCAACATCCAAGAAGAAACGGCTCGACAGGGGTAAAACTATGTTAGCTGAGATGAAGCGTGCCACTAACAAAGTGCTGATATGGTCCGATGAGAAACTATTCACCGTGGAGGCAGTTCCCAATAGAATGACAGGCTTTATGCATATAATGCAGGGGACTTGCCCGACGGTAACAGGATTCGTATACGCCATCAGAAGACAGCTTCTCTCATAGTGTGGGTTACAGATGCATCAAATGGGTCCAAGCCTCCATTGATCTTCATCGATTCTGGGCGTCAAGGATAACAGTGAGGCTTATTTGGAAATGTTGGATGAGATAGTGTTACCCTGGATCACAGAAACCTTTGGTGACCGTTACACCTTCACTCTAGACAGGGCTCCGGCCCACACATCCAATTTGGGACAGAGGTGGTTTAAAGAGCATTTCAACGGTTTTGGAGACAAGAAAATACGGCCTCTCCTAAGTCTAGATGTCAATCCCATGGACTTTGCAATTTTAGGTATCTGAAAGAGTAATGTTTCTGCACGTTCCTATTCAAATGTGTCAGAATTCAAGAGAGATCTTCTGTCTTTATGGGTCAATTTTTTAATTGCTTTTTTTTCATTTCTGTACATATCATTATGTCTTCTTGGGCTTCTATATTTATTAACGTGTCTTGGATTTCATGCAGCCACTCCGCTTCATCATTGAATATTTACCTGATTATTCTGGCCTTGCCAAAGACACAAACCTTTTGTTACAGTTCTACTAAGCCCTTTTTCCAGTGTCTTTTATACCTCTCATGGTGCCTTCTGAAAATGTCCCCAAGGACCCAACAATAATTGGAACTATCTTCACCTTCTGCATTTCCCATAACCGAGCTTTTTCGTACTTAACAAGTGTTGTATTTATTTATTTTATCGCCTTCTTTCTTGACTATTCGTGAGTCAAAGGAGTATGCAGCATCAACGATATAGCATATGCGGTCCACCACCACTATGTCCGGTCTGTTAGCTCTAGCACTTGATCTGTTTGGATTAAGAAATCCCACGTGATTTTGCTAGTCTCCGATTCCACCACTCGAGCAGGAGTTCCAATCTCACACAGAAATGGGTAGAGACGATATTGTCCACGAAAGGTTGGGTGGAAGTGGCGAATGCGTACATAGTTTCCCTCATCTATTACCACCTGACAATCGTCCATTGCCCTGCTTTGTAGCTGACCAAGCTAGAACGGTTAGTATCCCGCCTTCTCTGGAAAAGACGTTTTCCCCTCGTCATACGGTTTTTTGCTAACAACAGCCACAGAGTGGAGGACCGGGCGTGCCCTGGCTAATGATGTACAGATATACGCTGAGGCTACAACATCTCCAGCATTTTCTTAACGGTGAACAGATGTGGTCACTGTTTGTCAAGTAGGATTTTCTGCAGCTCATGTCATTATCGGAGTTATAGTACTCAATGAAGCGTAGACCCAGAAAGGACGCGTGACACTTGGAGTGTTAGCAAAAGCTCAGAGCCTCCTGTCAGTCGGGCAACGCAGTCAGAGGAAGTTCCACTGCGGAGTTTTATAGGGGATTAGTAGCGGGTAAGAATCACGTCGTCCTTGTAGAAACTCTGGGCGTCAGAAGAGATCAACTAACTGATCATTTCCGGGGGACTATCAGGCCGAATCGTATGAATAAATTCCAAAATTCTATGGCCTGGATGTGCTATCGGGGAGCTCAGCCAGCTCCAAACAATCTCTGCAGACACAAAAGTGCTGTCAGACTGGTTGGTTAGAGGTGTGCGCAGAACGACGAAACCGTCCTGTACGCACTCATCCAGTGTCCTTGCATTACTGACTTATGGAGCTTTGTCAAACGGTTGTTATCGCGTGTAGGACAGATCCGGTTATCATCTGAGTCCATCGTGAAGATCGCCCGGATGCCGCATTCCTTTGACCAGGAAGAAAAGACAGTTTTCCTCTGTCTGGTAGCTATGGCGAAAGCGGTTGACGAATCTGAGCAGACTGAAGACATATGCTTTCCTCTTGGGCCAAACCCTCATTGACTTTTTCAAGTTCCACTTAAAAAGGTAAGTGAGGGTAGAAAGGGAAGTTCTGCTCCCCAGTAATTTGATGAAAGGTGGGTGTATGTGATTAGGATGGTCCTAGTAAAGGGGCCTGCTCTGAACTTTCGTTTGTAAACCGGAGGAGTTGAGAAGGAGAGAGGTGCCTACTGAGTTGCACTGGCGGTCGGAATAACCAGGTAGTGTGGGGGTCTGTGGTTGTCCCTGTGAGGAGCTAACCCCTTTTGGGGAATTTTTATTGTTCAATTTTTTTGTTATCTATTTTCTGTTACTGATTGTATATACGGCATTGTTCAACACCCCACTTGTCCCTTTGTGTTGTATTGTCCCTATTTTTATAAGAACGGTCCAATATAAGAAAGTATTACTATTATTATCATTATTATTATTATTATTATTATTATTATTATTATTATCATTATTATTATTATTATTATTATTATTATTATTATCTTTATTATAATTATAAGAAAACTTACAGCTTATTTTGCTGGGTATGATGGAAAGTGTCAGCTGTCCACAAGCAGCGGACTAAGGTGACACATATTTACTGGTCATGCTTCAAGGACCCTGCGAAGAATTCTTGTAGTTCCAAGCAATGCTGATTTTTGTAGGCGTTCTACCTTCACACTTGCACCGATCTTTTTCAGCCATGCTGGTAAGTTAGTGCTGATACTTCCAAGTGCATCAATTATCCTGGGTATCACGACTACTCTCCTCATTAACCACAACATTATTATTAATATTATTATTATTATTATTATTATTATTATTATACAGTAGTTTTATTTTTATAGCGTGCTTTCACTTCACTACCGAGCGCAGCACTGTATGCCTTGGGTATGTGCTATGATTTGTTGTGATGCTCTGATGGTTATTGTATGGAAAGTGTTCTGCGTAGGATGTGTGCAGTGCCTAGTAGTGCAATTTTCTGTATGTTATATGTGTTTGTAAGTCCTGGTGTTTTTGTTATGTATTTATCTGAATATTTTTTTATCATGCCTAATGCACCTACTATGATAGGAATTGTTTCCGTTTTCAGATTCCACATTCTAGTTACCTCTATTTCCAGGTCTTTGTATTTTGAGAGTTTCTCCATTTCTTTTAGAGACACGTTGTCATCTGCCGGTATTGATACATCAATTAGAAAGCATTTTTTTTTCTTCATGATCTCTGACAACTATATCTGGTCTGTTGGCCTTAATTATTCTATCTGTGTGTATCGGCATATCCCAGAGTATGGTTGCTTTCTCGTTTTCTGTGACCTTTTCTGGTGTGTGCCTATACCATCTTTTTACTGTTGTTATTCTATAATGTTGGCATAGCTTCCAGTGTATGTAGGTTCCAACTCTGTCATGTCTGTGAATATATTCCTTCTTAGCCAGGACTGGGCAGCTAGAGATAATATGATTTATTGTTTCTTGTCCATCTCCACATATTCTGCAGTTACTTGTAATATTTCTTTTCATTACTTGTTTTTGGTAATTTCTGGTGGGGAGGCTTTGGTCTTGTTTCTGCTTTGAGTCCTGAGCTTCTCAACCATTGCTGGGATTTTTCTTTGTCTATTTCTTTTGCGTTTAGTTTAGTGCAGTATTTACCATGAAGGGGCTATTCTTGCCATCGTTTTATCATGGTTCGTTGCTGTTCTATTTTTAGTTTGGATTTCATTTGTTTTATAGCTTTT